>NC_092279.1:31551189-31626189 GCF_036320965.1 Panulirus ornatus
TATATATATATATATATATATATATATATATATATATATATATATATATATATATTTTTTTTTTTTTCTTTTTGCTTTGTCGCTGTCTCCCGCGTTTGCGAGGTAGCGCAAGGAAACAGACGAAAGAAATGGCCCAACCCATCCACATACACATGTACATACATACACGTCCACACACGCACATATACATAAATATACATTTCAATGTATACATATATATACATACACAGACATATACATATATACACATGTACATAATTCATACTTGCTGCCTTTATTCATTTCCATCGCCACCGCGCCACACATGAAATAACAACCCCCTTCCCCAGCTTGCGCGTGAGGTAGCGCTAGGAAAAGACAACAAAGGCCACATTCGTTCACACTTAGTCTCTAGCTGTCATGTATAATGCACCGAAACCACAGCTCCCTTTCCACAGCCAGGCCCCACAAAACTTTCCATGGTTTACCACAGACGCCTCACATGCCCTGGTTCAATCCACTGACAGCATGTCGACCCCGGTATACCACATCATTCCAATTCACTGTATTCCGTACACGCCTTTCACCCTCCTGCATGTTCAGGCTCCGATCGCTCAAATTATTTTTCACTCCATCTTTCCACCTCCAATTTGATCTCCCACTTCTCCTCGTTTCCTCCACCTCTGACACATATATCCTCTTTGTCAATCTTTCCTCACTCATTCTCTCCATGTGACCAAACCATTTCAAAACACCCTCTTCTGCCCTCTCAACCACTCTCTTTTTACTACCACACATCTCTCTTACCCTATCATTACTTACTCGATCAAACCACGTCACACCACAAATTGTCCTCAAACATCTCATTTCCAGCACATCCACCCTCCTCCGTACAACTTTATCTATAGCCCACGCCTCGCAACCATATAACATTGTTGGATCCACTATTCCTTCAAACATACCCATTTTTGCTTTCAGAGATAACGTACTCACCTTCCACACATTTTTCAACGCTCCCAGAACTTTCGCTCCCTCCCCCACCCTGTGACTCTCTTCCGCTTCTATGGTTCCATTCGCTGCCAAATCCACTCCCAGATATCTAAAACACTTCACTTCCTCCAGTTTTTCTCCATTCAAACCTACTTCCCAGTTGACTTGTCCCCCAACCCTACCGTACCCAATAACCTTGCTCTAATTTACATTTACTCTCAGCTTCCTTCTTTCACACACTTTACCAAACTCAGTCACCAGATTCTGCAGTTTCTCACTCAGTCACCAGATTCTGCAGTTTCTCACCCGAATCAGCCACCAGCGTTGTATCATCAGCGAACAACAACTGACTCACTTCCCAAGCCCTCTCATCCACAACAGACTGCATACTTGCCCTTCTCTCCAAAACTCTTGCATTCACCTCCCTAAGAACCCCATCCATAAACAAATTAAACAACCATGGAGATATCACGCACCCCTGCCGCAAACCGACATTTACTGAGAACCAGTCACTTTCCTCTCTTCCTACTCGTACACATGCCTTACATCCTCGATGAAATCTTTTCACTGCTTCTAACAACTTACCAACCAGTCAACGACACAGTCACCCCCTTTTTTGATAAATTCCACTGCAATACCATCCTAACCCGATGCCTTGCCAGCTTTCATCTTCTGCAAAGCTTTTACTACCTCTTCTCTGTTTACCAAATCATTCTCCCTAACCCTCTCACTTCGAACACCACCTCGACCAAAGCACCCTATATATGCCACTCTATCATCTAACACGTTCAACAAACCTTCAAAATACTCACTCCATCTCCTTCTCACATCACCACTACATGTTATCACCTCCCCATTAGCCCCTTCACCGATGTTCCCATTTGTTCTCTTGTCTTACGCACTTCATCTACCTCCATCCAAAACATCTTTTTATTCTCCCTAAAACTTGATACTCTCTCATCCCAAGTCTCATTTGCCCTCTTTTTCACCTCTTGCCCCTTTCTCTTGACCTACTGCCTCTTTCTTTTATACATCTCCCAGTCATTGCACTATTTCCCTGCAAAACTCGTCCAAATGCCTTTCCCTTCTCTTTCACTAATAATCTTACTTCTTCATTCCAACACTCACTACCCTTTCTCATCTGCCTCCCTCCCACGTTTCTCATGCCACAAGCATCTTTTGCGCAAGCCATCACTGCTTCCCTAATTACATCCCATTCCTCCCTCACTCCTCTTACCTCCTTTGCTCTCACCTTTTCCATTCTTCACTCAGTCTCTCCTGGCACTTCCTCACACAAGTCTCCTTCCCAAGCTCACTTGCTCTCACCACTCTCAGACCAGCCAATCTAAATGCCCTGGCCATTTAGAAAGTGACACAGGCTTCACCTGGGGCGTCATTGTCCGTGAGGTTATTTACCACCTGAATGTCGCTAAAAACAACAACAAGAACCATTATAGTGTGTGAGCTGTGGTTGTTGTGGGAATTCTTAACAGTCCGGCGGAATATAATGATATGCCGCGTTCCCTGAACATTTCTCTGTATGTCATGGAATGTATGATCGAGGTTTGCCTGTGGTCATGAGTCTGGAAGCCGTTATGATTTCACGACGGGTTTCTCCCGCTCGCCGCTACCGCGGGTTCCATAATCCAAATCTTGGCATAGTTTCTTCGAGAGTGAAAACCACAGACATTTTTCCACTTCTCTCGCAAACCCCGTAATCGCACACTAGAAAATCACATTTTTATTTCCTAACGCTTTAATTTTTTTTACTTTGTAAGTTTAGGCAAATATTAAGTGTTAAAATATATCGAGGTAGAGAAATTCCCACAGCTTTATTTGATGTTGTTCTCCGTTGTGTTCCCTGTAGCGGGGTTGTGGGCTGGCAGCCGCTCAGGCTAATATGGAGGCCATGTTAATCCAGTGTTGCCATATGCAGGTCACACTGAAAGAGAAAGACTAGGAAAATGTTGAACACTCATTTCTTTGTCAACTTGCTAACTAAATATCGTTTGTGTGTTATCATATGATGGTGCGTGATGACATACGGCATTACAGTCAGAGAATTATCAAGTTAATAGAGTGACGACGCTAAACTGTTACTTTAACAAATCGACCCTTGTTTATAATGGGTTTAGAAGGCGATAATGATAGTTATTATAATAACAGCAGTAACATCTGACCGTGGGAATCTGCCTGAGTCTGTACTGCATATCATGATCTTAAGGGGCCACTCATGTCTTTGATGAAGTTACACACTAGATTAACTAGTCCAGTACTAGTGTTCTAATACATCAAAGTAATCATTCTTAGAGAGTTAACAGGATGAGACATAAGACATAAGTAGAGGCAATAATATATATATATATATATATATATATATATATATATATAATATATATATATATAATATAAAAAAATATATATATATAATATATATATATATTTTTATATATATATGTATGTATATATATATACATATATATATATATATATATATATATATATATATATATATATATATATATTTTTTTTTTATATTTTCCCTTTCTTTCCCCCTTTCTACGCGGAAAAAACCAAAATTTCAACCCCCCCCCTCCTTCATACACACGCACCCAAATATTACCACACATTTCTTTTACCCTCTTCCCTACTTACTCCATCAAACCACCCCTCCAAAACCCAACACCATTTTTCCCCCTTTTAAACCTCCTCATTTCCCCCCCCACAAATCCACCCTTTCCCCCCCATACCCTCATCTGTTCCCATCCCTCCAATTAATGGGCAATTATTATAACTTCCGTAAAACCTTCAACAACCCCTTTTTTCCCTCTAAAATCCTTAACTTACCTCTCCCCTCCACAAATCCTTCATCCACAAACCTCCGCCCTCTCCCTCTCCCCCCACCCCTTATGAACCCACCCCTTCCCCGCTTTCCAAAAGTTTTTCCCTTCCCATTTGCCAAAAGCCACTCCCCCCCAATTCCCCTTCCTTTGGGTTCCACCCACTCACACTCCAAACTAATCCCTTTCCTCCCCCCTATAAACCTATTGCTTGCCCCCCCTTTTATTCAAATTTCTTTCAATTCCTCTTCTTTTCCACACACTTTTCCCAAATCAGTCACCACTTCGCAGTTTCTACAGAATCACCCCCAGGGTGTTATCAGCAACACAATTTACTCATTCCCAAAAATTCTATCCCCAAAAGACTCATACCCCTCTTTTCCAACTCTTGCATTTACCTCCCTTTAAAAACCCCCTCCATAAAAAAATTAAACAACCATGGAGAATCACCACCCCCGCCGCAAACCACATTACTGAAACCAATCACTTTTTCCCCTCTTCCTACCGTACACATGCCCACATCCTCGATAAAAACTTTACATGCTTCTAACAACTTTCCCCCAAACCCTAAACAAAAACCCCCAAAAATTCCAAATCAATACCATCCCCCCGATCCTTTCCAACTCATTTCTTTTTTTAAATTTTCTACTCTTCTTAAAAAAACATTCCCAACCTCTCCCCTTCGAAACCACCTCCCCCAACACCTTTAAAGCCCACCCTTCAAACAAACCCTCCCCAAAAACCTTCAAAAACTTTAACCCCAAATTCCTCCTCTTCCCCTTTCCTTTTTAAAACACTTCCCATTGCCCCTTCACCGAGTTCCATTTTCCTCCCTTTCCTACGCACCCCCTTTTTTAAAAAACCACCTCCATCCCAAAAAATTCCCTTTTTACTCCCAAACTTTTATACCCCTTTTCCTTTTCCAAATCTTTTTCCCAACCCCCCACTTGCCACCACCCCCGACCAAAAAAAACCCCAATGCCCCTGCCATAGAAATAAAAAAACCTTTAAATCTCATTTTCCCCCAAATTTATTAATAATTTAAATATATATATACATATATATACACATATATCATATATATTATATATATATATATATATATATATATATATATATATATATATATAAAAATATATATATATATGAGGCAGATAATAAGATAGTTTGCTACTTATGTGTCGTTCACACAAGTAGTTGTGAAGGGAAATTTTAGTTACGAATAAAAACATTAAACTCTAAGGGAACTGATTTGTCTTGTATTTGTGAATTACAATTCTTGAGAACTGTTGTCTCAGTTAGTGCAAAAACTAATTAGTTTTGATCATTTGACGTAAAACATCGTATAGACAAGAACCCTAATAGTAATCAGATATTACTGAAACCAATTAAGAGGGAAAACCATGACCATCTTGGGTAATTAGGGAAGATCCATCAGCTGATGGTTTGTGTATGATGTGTTAGGTTCGCTGGGTCATTAATGGTCATCAGGCCAAGATCCACACCAGGCGTCAGACACACAGTTTAATAACCTTGTTATGAGAGACGGATGGATGGTTTGTGTGGGTTTAATAGATTGTAACTGTCAGATGGAAGGTGGAGGGAGGAGGGGCGTGGTCTGCCGCCCTCATTGTCCACGCTCACTCCTCGTGTTTGACATGTCTTTACCTCCTGTGTGTACCCTCCTGGGTGAGGGTGTGTGGGCAGAACCAGTCTTCACATCGCCCATGGATTACTTCTAGTCCCAGATTTTAGAGCATTTATCGCTATCTTGAGCAGTGTGGGGTCTGGTCAGGGCCAGTATTGGTTAACATTAATACATCGTTATCATGAGCACTACGTGACCTGCGAGGGTCGTGACCTGACCTCAGTATACAATGGTCTTTGCCCAGATTGTGCACGAACATCAATCAGGTGTGTCAAAGCGTCACGTAAGATATACTATGTTAACCATCAGTCGTGATGGTCGTATGTGGAACACACACACACACACACACACACACACACACATTGTGTTTTCAGATTGTCGTTTGCAGACTCCGGGAACCAGGTGATTTCTTAGTTGGCTGGTTGGTTGTTTGGGCTTTAGGTCTATCAACTGCTAGGGTCATTAAGACCATCAGTTGCGTCTGGTTATCATCAACAACAGATAAGTCTGTTAACACGTGCAGGCGTCGTGGTCTATATACACGTTTAACGATGACCCAGGACGATGTGTTGAGCGACTCTGGCTCCTCTGTGTCAGGTCATATGTTTACATCTGCGCAGTTCACACATGGTTCATTGTCAGACTTAGCAACGTCACGTTACGTAGCGTCAGGTCGAGGTAATGTTGTGTTCAAACGTGTTCTTCTTCACCTCATCACCATAACATTGTTATACAATAATGTTCTTATTGTTATTCATATTCCGTTGAGGCTCGTACGTTGGATATGACACGGAACTTCGCCTCTCGCGTCTGCTCTAGTGTTGACAGCTGTCTTACAAGTGTGGTGCTAACGGTAGTGTGTTGACAGCTGTCTTACAAGTGTGTTGCTAACGGTAGTGTATTGACAGCTGTCTTACAAGTGTGGTGCTAACGGTTGTGTGTTGACAGCTGTCTTACAAGTGTGTTGCTAACGGTAGTGTATTGACAGCTGTCTTACAAGTGTGGTGCTAACGGTAGTGTGTTGACAGCTGTTTTACAAGTGTGGTGCTAACGGTTGTGTGTTGACAGCTGTCTTACAAGTGTGTTGCTAACGGTAGTGTATTGACAGCTGTCTTACAAGTGTGGTGCTAACGGTAGTGTGTTGACAGCTGTCTTACAAGTATGGTGCTAACGGTAGTGTGTTGACAGCTGTCTTACAAGTGTGGTGCTAACGGTTGTGTGTTGACAGCTGTCTTACAAGTGTGTTGCTAACGGTAGTGTATTGACAGCTGTCTTACAAGTGTGGTGCTAACGGTAGTGTGTTGACAGCTGTCTTACAAGTGTGTTGCTAACGGTAGTGTATTGACAGCTGTCTTACAAGTGTGTTGCTAACGGTAGTGTGTTGACAGCTGTCTTACAAGTGTGGTGCTAACGGTAGTGTATTGACAGCTGTCTTACAAGTGTGGTGCTAACGGTAGTGTGTTGACAGCTGTTACAGGCGGAACAGCAGCCGGGCTGGCAACGTGCATGTATAAACAGACCCCCGGCCAGCGTCATGCTTCTTCCTGCAGGCAGGCAGGATGCCATGCAGGCAGCGGACCTACACCAGGCCGCCCCCGGACGGCAACATCGCGCTGGAGGACCACCGACCTCCTCCCACCCACTACCGGCTCACACTGCCGTTCTCCTCCCACCCACTACCGGCTCACGCTGCCGTTCTCCTCCCACCCACTACCGCTGCCGTTCTCCTCCCACCCACTACCGGCTCACACTGCCGTTCTCCTCCCACCCACTACCGGCTCACACTACCGTTCTCCTCCCACCCACTACCGGCTCACACTACCGTTCTCCTCCCACCCACTACCGGCTCACACTGCCGTTCTCCTCCCACCCACTACCGGCTCACGCTGCCGTTCTCCTCCCACCCACTACCGGCTCACACTACCGTTCTCCTCCCACCCACTACCGGCTCACACTGCCGTTCTCCTCCCACCCACTACCGGCTCACACTGCCGTTCTCCTCCCACCCACTACCGGCTCACGCTGCCGTTCTCCTCCCACCCACTACCGGCTCACACTGCCGTTCTCCTCCCACCCACTACCGGCTCACACTACCGTTCTCCTCCCACCCACTACCGGCTCACACTGCCGTTCTCCTCCCACCCACTACCGGCTCACGCTGCCGTTCTCCTCCCACCCACTACCGGCTCACACTACCGTTCTCCTCCCACCCACTACCGGCTCACACTGCCGTTCTCCTCCCACCCACTACCGGCTCACGCTGCCGTTCTCCTCCCACCCACTACCGGCTCACACTGCCGTTCTCCTCCCACCCACTACCGGCTCACACTACCGTTCTCCTCCCACCCACTACCGGCTCACACTGCCGTTCTCCTCCCACCCACTACCGGCTCACACTGCCGTTCTCCTCCCACCCACTACCGGCTCACGCTGCCGTTCGGGGGTCTTTGTACCCGCCTGGTCCTCTTGCCTTGGAATTTCTTTCTCTACCTGACGGGTCACATGGTGGTCAAGTCTACCACGTCAACAAGACCAGAGGTCTTTCCCTCGGGTGGGTCTCTGTAGCACGGTGATGTCCTCCTGTGATAAAGACCATTTTCCTGGTGGTCTTCGTGGTCCAGGGGTCTCATTGCCCAGCTGGGGTCTTCCTCCTGGGTTACCCCAGACGCTCAGGGAACTGTTATCCTGACAGATCACATGGTCCCAGGTCTTTCCACCTGGCGGGTCTCTCTGCCTTGAGGGCCCTTCCACACGACGGATCACTCTGCTTCACGAGCCCCTGCAGTCGACGCATCACTGCCTCTAACACCTGCAACACCATGACTTAACACCTTCAGTACCACGACTTAACACACTAAGTACGATATCTTAACACCGTCAATACTTAACACTGAGTATGATATCTTAACACCTTCAGTACTTAACATTCTGATTATTATATCTTAACACCTTCAGCACTTAACACTCTGAATACGATATCTTAACACTTTCAGTACTTAACACTCTGATTATGATATCTTAACACCTTCAGTACTTAACACAGTGAGTACGATATCTTAACACCTTCAGTACTTAACACAGTGAGTACGATATCTTAACACCTTCAGTACTTAACACCCTGAGTACGATATCTTAACACCTTCAGTACTTAACACCCTGAGTGCGATATCTTAACACCTTCAGTACTTAACACCCTGAGTATGATAACACCTTCAGTACTTAACACCCTGAATGCGATATCTTAACACCTTCAGTACTTAACATCCTGAGTATGATATCTTAACACCTTCAGTACTTAACACCCTGAATGCGATATCTTAACACCTTCAGTACTTAACATCCTGAGTATGATATCTTAACACCTTCAGTACTTAACACAGTGAGTACGATATCTTAACACCTTCAGTACTTAACACAGTGAGTACGATATCTTAACACCTTCAGTACTTAACACCCTAAGTATGATATCTTAACACATTCAGTCCTTAACACCCTGATTACTGTCGTTCTGTACCACAGGTGTTAGGTTGTCGTTCTGTACCACAGGTGTTAGGTTGTCGTTCTGTACCTACAGGTGTGGGGGGGGGGGAGGTCGGGCTGGGGGAGGGGCAGGTCAGGTCACGAGTCATCATCACGGGTCATCGTCGCCGTGATGACCGTGTCCACGACCCTGGTGTGTGTGTGGAGAGGCAGCCTCACTCCCGCCTGCCCGCCCGGTCATGCCAAACCTGCATGCACACATGAGCGCCTCTGTGTCCCTCCACATCTGACCTGGGTAATAGTATCATGTGCATGACCATCCTGGCTGCTGGCTGCTGTGGCCGGGGCCATAGTGACTTATATATCCTCACGTGTCATCAACAGCTGAGGATAGTTGGGATTGGTTGGCTGGTTGGTTGGGTGGTTGGTTGGGTGGTTGGTTGGTTGGGTGGTTGGTTGGTTGGTTGGTTGGTTGGGTGGTTGGTTGGTGGGTTGGTTGGTTGGTTGGTTGGTTGGTTGGGTGGTTGTTTGGGTGGTTGTTTGGTTGGTTGAGTGGCTGGTTGGTTGGATGGTTAGTTGGTTGGCTGGTTAGTTAGTTGGTTGGTTGGTTGGTTGGTTGAGTGGTTAGTTGGTTGGTCGGTTGGATGGTTGTGTTCACCACCTGGGCTGCTCACTCCACCACCTCGCTCACTGGAAGACATGATCGAGGATGCTCGAATCTTCGTGTTTTGACCTCTGATAAATCATTGTGTCAACGATGATTACTTATCGTTAATGATAATGATAACCAACTGGCGTACTTCTCTGTCATCACGGAGTTATCAAGACGGGTCATCGCTCGCTCGGTGCTGCGACCTCCAGGTATCGCTCGGAGCTACGACCTCCAGGTATCGCTCGGTGCTACGACCTCCAGGTATCGCTCGGAGCTACAACCTCCAGGTATCGCTCGGCGCTACGACCTCCAGGTATCGCTCGGCGCTACGACCTCCAGGTATCGCTCGGTGCTACGACCTCCAGGTATCGCTCGGCGCTACGACCTCCAGGTATCGCTCGGTGCTACGACCTCCAGGTATCGCTCGGTGCTACGACCTCCAGGTATCGCTCGGAGCTACGACCTCCAGGTATCGCTCGGTGCTACGACCTCCAGGTATCGCTCGGAGCTACGACCTCCAGGTATCGCTCGGCGCTACGACCTCCAGGTATCGCTCGGCGCTACGACCTCCAGGTATCGCTCGGTGCTACGACCTCCAGGTATCGCTCGGCGCTACGACCTCCAGGTATCGCTCGGCGCTACGACCTCCAGGTATCGCTCGGTGCTGCGACCTCCAGGTATCGCTCGGCGCTGCGACCTCCAGGTATCGCTCGGTGCTGCGACCTCCAGGTATCGCTCGGTGCTACGACCTCCAGGTATCGCTCGGTGCTACGACCTCCAGGTGAGGTTGGAACCACTGAGAGGGCGCGTGTGTGTGTGTGGCCAGGGAGGCGGGGACATGAACGTAAAGCAGGAGGAGCGGCGGACAGGTGTGGCGGGAGGAGCCCGGGTCCAGGTGAGGTGGACCAGGAACTGTGGAACCAGACGAGACACGTCCCGTGTCACGCCGGTGGACCAGCGCGTCTGCAGCCGGGGTTCCAACCCCTCACCGTCGACAGCTGGCTCACGTCCCGTTGCAAAGTACACCAGTTTACCCCCAGGCACGGTGCTCCGCCGGCAGACGTAATCCCGTAAGTAGCGAGCGCTGAGCGAACGAGAGTGAAAGCAGGCAATTGAAGTCGTTTAAGGTGATTACCAGGTAACGGGCGACGCAGCCAGACTACAGTAGTTAAGCCATTACAATCCTATGCATTGTTCTTCCAAACGACCATTACGAAATCATTACATAAAGACGACACGAATTATCCCCAGGTAGGTACGAATTGCTAGTGACGTCACATGACCAGGTCACACACTAGGACGATCATGACCAGGTCAGGACGAGGGAGGTGGCTGGGCGTGTCACAGTGAGGAGTGGTTGTGTAATGGATGTCACAGTGTGTAGGGGGTCAGAACACAGTGGTCTCTCTCTCTCTCTCTCTCTCTCTCTCTCTCTCTCTCTCTCTCTCTCTCTCTCTCTCTCTCTCTCTCTCTCTCTCTCTCTCTCTCTCCTCGTCATGGACGTTCAGGCTGGACATATCCGACGCCTCATCATTAGTACACACAGACTTCCTCGTGTCAATACGCTGTTGAGGGAGGTGATGTCTGGGTGGATGGGTCATTTACTCAGACGAACACAAGGGGCAAAATATCAGAGAGAGAGAGAGAGAGAGAGAGAGAGAGAGAGAGAGAGAGAGAGAGAGAGAGAGAGAGAGAGAGAGAGAGAGCGGGTGGTCAAGATGACATCCAGTTTCTTCGTTTTAAACTGTGTATAGCAGTGTTACCAGCAGTGTGGTCGTGAGGCAGGTGTTGCCAGTGTTACCAGCAGTGTGGTCGTGAGGCAGGTGTTGCCAGTGTTACCAGCAGTGTGGTCGTGAGGCAGGTGTTGCCAGTGTTACCAGCAGTGTGGTCGTGAGGCAGGTGTTGCCAGTGTTACCAGCAGTGTGGACGTCAGGCAGGTGTTGCCAGTGTTACCAGCAGTGTGGACGTCAGGCAGGTGTTGCCAGTGTTACCAGCAGTGTGGACGTCAGGCAGGTGTTGCCAGTGTTACCAGCAGTGTGGTCGTCAGGCAGGTGTTGCCAGTGTTACCAGCAGTGTGGACGTCAGGCAGGTGTTGCCAGTGTTACCAGCAGTGTGGTCGTCAGGCAGGTGTTGCCAGTGTTACCAGCAGTGTGGACGTCAGGCAGGTGTTGCCAGTGTTACCAGCAGTGTGGTCGTGAGGCAGGTGTTGCCAGTGTTACCAGCAGTGTGGTCGTCAGGCAGGTGTTGCCAGTGTTACCAGCAGTGTGGTCGTCAGGCAGGTGTTACCAGTGTTACCAGCAGTGTGGACGTCAGGCAGGTGTTGCCAGTGTTACCAGCAGTGTGGACGTCAGGCAGGTGTTGCCAGTGTTACCAGCAGTGTGGTCGTCAGGCAGGTGTTGCCAGTGTTACCAGCAGTGTGGACGTCAGGCAGGTGTTGCCAGTGTTACCAGCAGTGTGGACGTCAGGCAGGTGTTGCCAGTGTTACCAGCAGTGTGGTCGTGAGGCAGGTGTTGCCAGTGTTACCAGCAGTGTGGTCGTGAGGCAGGTGTTGCCAGTGTTACCAGCAGTGTGGACGTCAGGCAGGTGTTGCCAGTGTTACCAGCAGTGTGGACGTCAGGCAGGTGTTACCAGTGTTACCAGCAGTGTGGACGTCAGGCAGGTGTTGCCAGTGTTACCAGCAGTGTGGACGTCAGGCAGGTGTTACCAGTGTTATCACATGTTATCCACATCTTTACTGAACCTTCATTATCTAAAGTTACTCAACTCACGATTCACTGTATTGGTTATTCATTTATGAAAGACTCAGTATACTGATTATTCATTTATGAAACACTCAGTATATCCGTTTTTCATTTTTGAAACAGTATATTGGTTATTCGTTTATGAAAGACTTAGTATATTGGTTATTCATTTATGAAAGACTTAGTATATTGGTTATTCATTTATGAAAGACTTAGTATATTGGTTATTCATTTATGAAAGACTTAGTATATTGGTTATTCATTTATGAAAGACTTAGTATATTGGTTATTCATTTATGAAAGACTTAGTATATTGGTTATTCATTAAAGAACGACTCAGTATATTGGTTATTCATTTACGAAAGACTTAGTATATTGGTATTCATTTATAAAAGACAGTATATTGGTTATTCATTAATGAAAGACTCAATACATTGGTTATTCATTAATGAAAGACTCAGTATATCGGTTATTCATTAATGAATCACAGTCAGATGTATGGAGATAAGTCAATGTTTACGTTGCAATGTTGCCAGTAATAACGGACGATCAAAAGTCTTGTTTACTCACAAGTGGAAAAACGCGTTCGCCAGGCCATCCGGATGTACATATCCGGATGTACATATCCGGATGTACATATCCGGCGCGTGGATCATGCCCACCCCCCCTCCCCAGCCGTGGTCAGGAGCCACGGGGTAGGTCTGCTGACCAGGTTGCAGCCGTGGTCAGGAGCCACGGGGTAGGTCTGCTGACCAGGTTGCAGCCGTGGTCAGGAGCCACGGGGTAGGTCTGCTGACCAGGTTGCAGCCGTGGTCAGGAGCCACGGGGTAGGTCAGCTGACCAGGTTGCAGCCGTGGTCAGGAGCCACGGGGTAGGTCTGCTGACCAGGTTGCAGCCGTGGTCAGGAGCCACGGGGTAGGTCAGCTGACCAGGTTGCAGCCGTGGTCAGGAGCCACGGGGTAGGTCTGCTGACCAGATTGCAGCCGTGGTCAGGAGCCACGGGGTAGGTCTGCTGACCAGGTTGCAGCCGTGGTCAGGAGCCACGGGGTAGGTCTGCTGACCAGGTTGCAGCCGTGGTCAGGAGCCACGGGGTAGGTCTGCTGACCAGGTTGCAGCCGTGGTCAGGAGCCACGGGGTAGCTCTGCTGACCAGGTTGCAGCCGTGGTCAGGAGCCACGGGGTAGGTCAGCTGACCAGGTTGCAGCCGTGGTCAGAAGCCACGGGGTAGGTCTGCTGACCAGGTTGCAGCCGTGGTCAGGAGCCACGGGGTAGGTCAGCTGACCAGGTTGCAGCCGTGGTCAGGAGCCACGGGGTAGGTCAGCTGACCAGGTTGCAGCCGTGGTCAGGAGCCACGGGGTAGGTCAGCTGACCAGGTTGCAGCCGTGGTCAGGAGCCACGGGGTATGTCAGCTGACCAGGTTGCAGCCGTGGTCAGGAGCCACGGGGTAGGTCAGCTGACCAGGTTGCAGCCGTGGTCAGGGGCCACGGGGTAGGTCTGCTGACCAGGTTGCAGCCGTGGTCAGGAGCCACGGGGTAGGTCAGCTGACCAGGTTGCAGCCGTGGTCAGGAGCCACGGGGTAGGTCTGCTGACCAGGTTGCAGCCGTGGTCAGGGGCCACGGGGTAGGTCAGCTGACCAGGTTGCAGCCGTGGTCAGGAGCCACGGGGTAGGTCAGCTGACCAGGTTGCAGCCGTGGTCAGGAGCCACGGGGTAGGTTAGCTGACCAGGTTGCAGCTAACTGTTTTGTGAGTCGTCAGCTGGTGCCCGCGCCACACGGGTGGGGGTCAGCGCTAGCCGAGTGTCAGGTGGTGGCGTCAGCTGGTCACACGTGCGGTCAGCCAGGTGATCGAACACCACATGATGAAACACCGTAGCGTCAGCCGTCAGCTGGGGAGGTGTCTGACGTCACCAGTGAACGGTGCTACAACTGCTCAAGTTAATGTTCAAATAAAACTGTTCAAAAGTGTCCAAAATGGTTTGAAATGTGCCTCGCTGACCGCTGGAATTCTGCTACTTTACCTTACTACTGTGAACAACACCTGGCATCTGTCTGCCTTGCGTCAGCCACAGTTTAGCGTCAGGTGTGTCGGGGACCATGTGACAGGTCGCCACACTTACAGAGAGTCACGTGAGTCACACATATGACAAGTCACAGGTCATGAGGTGGTGGGCGTCGGGGCATGACAGGCTCTGCCTGTGTCGGGCCAGCGATCACCAGGCCAGGCAGGTGTGGTAGAGGCAGGTGTGGTAGGGCAAGTGTGGTAGGGCAGGTGTGGTAGGGCAAGTGTGGTAGGGGCAGGTGTGATAGGGCAGGTGTGGTAGGGCAGGTGTGGTAGGGCAAGTGTGGTAGGGGCAGGTGTGGTAGGGCAAGTGTGGTAGGGGCAGGTGTGGTAGGGGCAGGTGTGGTAGGGGCAGGTGTGGTAGGGCAGCTGTGGTAGGGGCAGGTGTGGTAGGGGCAGTGTGGTAGGGCAGGTGTGGTAGGGGCAGTGTGGTAGGGACAGTTGTGGTAGGGGCAGGCCTGGTGTGGCTGATGTCCTGCTGACGACCAGTCCTGGTGTGGCTGATGTCCTGCTGACGACCAGTCCTGGTGTGGCTGATGTCCTGCTGACGACCAGTCCTGGTGTGGCTGATGTCCTGCTGACGACCAGTCCTGGTGTGGCTGGTGTCCTGCTGACGACCAGTCCTGGTGTGGCTGGTGACCTGCTGACGACCAGTCCTGGTGTGGCTGGTGACCTGCTGACGACCAGTCCTGGTGTGGCTGGTGACCTGTTGACGACCAGTCCTGGTGTGGCTGACGTCCTGCTGACGACCAGTCCTGGTGTGGCTGGTGTCCTGCTGACGACCAGTCCTGGTGTGGCTGGTGTCCTGCTGACGACCAGTCCTGGTGTGGCTGGTGACCTGCTGACGACCAGTCCTGGTGTGGCTGGTGACCTGCTGACGACCAGTCCTGGTGTGGCTGGTGACCTGCTGACGACCAGTCCTGGTGTGGCTGGTGTCCACACACAAGGTGAGGGATGTAGCAAGCAGCGAGATATAACATGTGGAATAGCGAGAGGGAAGCAGCGTGGTGGCGTCGGTACAACATGTGGAATAGCGAGAGGGAAGCAGCGTGGTGTGGGCGGTGGTGGTGGACGGGAGGGGAGTGTAGCAGGAGGTAACAACACGGGTTAATGAGGCGGAGGCTTTTGATTTCCCTCTTGGCCAACAGAGAGGCGGGAGACCACCCGCCCTCACGTACGTATGTCGTCAGTAGTGTGGTGGCGCAACACACCACAGCTGCCGCTTCCCATACAACACCGTCTCCCGCGGAGCAGCAGCAGGTGTAGCGGTGATGACCATGTGGGGTTCCCTGGGATGGTGTGGATCACATGGTTATGACCAACTTCTTTATCTTACTGCGACGCTCAACCTCATCTTCACCGTACCCTTCCACACAACTGGACCTACAGGTCAGGTCAAAGGCCGTCTTCGCCATATCCATCGACACCAGTGACCTCACAGGTCAGGACAACCGTAGCTTCACTAAGCCAGGGTCACGGCGTTAATAACTGGACAGAAAAATGATTAGAATCAGATGGTAAAACAAGCGTTAGTCTCCAGCTAGGGGAGACATGGTCAGCTGCAGACCTGCCGACCCTACACGACATCATGGAGACAAATCCTTGTGTTCGTCTCACCTGCCATAACCACTGACTCAAGATGTGTATATTGAACCCCGAGATCGTCTTTTAATGATATTTTATACTACTAACAGTATATCATCTTCAGTAACAGAGTATTGTATTGTATGTGACATTGTAACGTGTACAGTTATGATGTATACAAGGTGAGTGTGTAGTAGAGCCAGCCACCGTTACTCAGCTGGAGTTATACCTCGAGCATGGTAATGTGTTGAGGTTATTGATGCCGTCGCCTGGCCTCACACACTGCATGTTTTCCTCCCGCTTATGACCAGTGGTTTGAGTTCCCGCTCCAGGTAAACATCATGACAGAGGGTGGGCTGGTCGGCCATCATGTCTTGTGAGCGAGTGATATTAACTTGGCGGCTGACTGCTGCCTCACAGCTTAAGAGGAAAAAAAAGATGATCGTGAGTTTGTGGTGTGTGAGGCAGTCATCTGCCGGCGGCCGTCATAACTGACCCACACCGCACGGTTCTGAATGACGTCATACGTTGCCACACACTCGCTACTTGATATTGAATGTGTTTTCTTCTTATCACTGGAAGAGTAGGAACATCCAAGCATTACAGATGACACTAATGTGAAGTGTTCACGACTTTACCTCATCTTTATCTTATTATGCTGGAAATTCCAAAATCGTGGACAGATTCTTGGTTGCATTAAACATTTGTTCGTGAAATTGAGCCAGGTCATTATCATGCACTTGGCCATGCATAGACCAGCACCAGGCCAGTTCTCGCTCTGATTCTACCGAACATAACAATTTCCAGAGAATGTCAAGTCAACATTCAGTTCTGGTCGCTGAGTTTCAAACATTGTTTATACAAGATCAAAATATTTCGTTCCAATATTATTCTTCTCGACGACTGTGTTCGTTAATCCAACTTACTTTTTTTGCTTAAGACAAAATGAAAGATAAATGATCGGGTTATAATGTATCCCTGCAGGACTGAAGATCCATTTCAAATGCTTGGGAACGCCAGTGTTGGTGCTGGGAGTGTTCAGTGGTCGTCCCTGGGATGGCATTGCTTCTCTGGTCGAGATGTCTCGTGTTGTGCTGAACTCTGGGCTGGGCTGGAGGCCTACATCCCATTTTCTAAATCTTTTCCTCCTCAGACATGGCTCGATCGCTCCTGTTCTGTCGGTCGTCACGCCAGGGACGGTGTGTACCCAACCATGAAACCCTCCTCCTCCTCCTCCTCAGGAACCCACACTGCTTTCATTTCTGCTCGAAATCATTGCAGAGTTGATCTTCCCAGAGCCAGGCGCGCTTTCATGAAAAGAAAGTGTGATGACTTGACCACTGTTAACATATCTTTTTGTTCCTTAAACAAAAGCGTCTCCAACAACTTCTGCCACTCAACCTCTCCTCATTTCTTCCTACCTGATCAATCTGTGGCTAACTCTCCAACTGATGAAGCTAATCCTTTTGCCGCCTTGTTTTCCTCTAACTCGACTTACGATGATTCAGATCCTCATCCTCTGCCCTTATCTCCTCCTGCTGAACCTATGTCATCTATGCTCTGCTCCCGTAAGGTCTTCCAGCTACTCTTGCAGCTCCAGGTGGACGAGGCGTCGGGTTCAGATGGCATACCTCCTCCTCTGGTTCTGCAGGAGTGCACCCCTGAGCTGGCACCAATCCTGGCTGGCTTATTTTGCCTCTGTCCGTCCGACATCCCACACTTCCCCTTCCGCTGGGATGCACGCCCTGCTGCAGCCTATCCTCAAGAAAGGGGATCGATCTAGCCCGTCCAGCTAGCGCCTCCCTCGACCTCACCTCTCCTCCCTCCAAAGTCTTTGAAACTCTCTCGTAAGTATGACTTTCTCAGACACGTAGAATCCCATTCCCTTCTTCCAGATCACCAGTATGGCTTTCACAGTTCCAGGTCCGCTGGTGATCTCTCGTGTGTGTGTCACCTGTGACCCGCCTCTCTCAGGGATTTTGGTGAAATATTTGTCGTAACCCTCGACATCTTTAAACCATTAGACAGGGTGAGGCATAAGTCTTTGGTTTCTCAACTCTCTTCCTTCGGTTTCACTGCTTCTCCCTGTTCTCTAATGCATGGTTTCCTCTCTGGCCATACATCGCGGTGGTCCTCGATGGAGAGAGTTCCCGCTCCTGTTCTGTCACTAGCGGAGTTCCTAAGCGTTGTGTTCTGTCACCTTCTCACTCTCCCTCCTAGTGACGTCCTCTCATCTGCCAACCCTTACCACTCTCATCTTGATGATTCCACTTGACATACATCATCTCCTCCTTCCTTTAATACTCGTTCTCTGTCTCGTGAAAATCAGAATTCTTCCCTCAGTTCGATCCTGTGCAGCATTTCGTAGCAGTGATGCAGTGACCTTGCGAAATACAGTAGTGCTAAATACAATATCTCTCATACATCTTTTAAAGAATCATTTGTTTTCCTCTACTCAGTTCCAAAACACCACAGTTAAGACGCTGTAGTAACATACACATTTTGGACGGAACCATATCCTCCACACTCTCCTGCAAACCCCACATAATCTACATTAGAAATTTAGGTTCCCAAGACGTGGAGGTGTTGTGTAGGTGCAGGTGCTGTGAATGCTGTGTCTAGAGATCATCTGTTTCATGTCTACACACAAGGGTTGTACTTACTCAAGTATGGAATATTGCTCAAACATCTGGATGGAGCGGCTCATCCTCCACCTCTCTGTTAACTACACAGGAATCAAGTGCCTCCCGTCTCATTACGTCTCCTGGCAACACCTCCTCGTACGTACACCGCCATGTTGCTGCTCTCCTTGTACGTACACCGCCATGTTGCTGCTCTCCTCGTACGTACACCGCCATGTTGCTGCTCTCCTTGTACGTACGCCGCCATGTTGCTGCTCTCCTCGTACGTACACCGCCATGTTGCTGCTCTCCTTGTACGTACGCCGCCATGTTGCTGCTCTCCTCGTACGTACGCCGCCATGTTGCTGCTCTCCTCGTACGTACGCCGCCATGTTGCTGCTCTCCTCGTACTCTAGGTATCATATTGGCCGTTAACTACACAGGAATCAAGTGCCTCCCGTCTCATTACGTCTCCTGGCAACACCTCCTCGTACGTACACCGCCATGTTGCTGCTCTCCTTGTACGTACGCCGCCATGTTGCTGCTCTCCTCGTACGTACACCGCCATGTTGCTGCTCTCCTCGTACGTACGCCGCCATGTTGCTGCTCTCCTCGTACTCTAGGTATCATATTGGCCGTTGTTCTCCTGAGGCGCCTGCATGTGTCCCCAGCACCAGGGTAGCCAGCGCTTGCATGCTGCTTCCCACAGTTTCTATGTGGAGTCCGGCCACTCGAGGATTGGCTGTTATGATACCTCGTTTTCCCCCTTCAAACTACCAAGCTGTGGAAATCTCATCCTTCCTCTCCCTCTCCATATAACCTTCCTTCCTTCCTTCCTTCCCTCTCCATATAACCTTCCTTCCTTCCTTCCTTCCCTCTCCATATAACCTTCCTTCCTTCCTTCCTTCCCTCTCCATATAACCTTCCTTCCTTCCTTCCTTCCACTTCATATAACCTTCCTTCCTTCCTTCCTTCCCTCTCCATATAACCTTCCTTCCTTCCTTCCTTCCCTCTCCATATAACCTTCCTTCCTTCCTTCCTTCCCTCTCCATATAACCTTCCTTCCTTCCTTCCTTCCCTCTCCATATAACCTTCCTTCCTTCCTTCCTTCCCTCTCCATATAACCTTCCTTCCTTCCTTCCTTCCCTCTCCATATAACCTTCCTTCCTTCCTTCCTTCCCTCTCCATATAATCTTCCTTCCTTCCTTCCTTCCCTCTCCATATAACCTTCCTTCCTTCCTTCCTTCCCTCTCCATATAACCTTCCTTCCTTCCTTCCTTCCCTCTCCATATAACCTTCCTTCCTTCCTTCCTTCCCTCTCCATATAACCTTCCTTCCTTCCTTCCTTCCCTTAAGCGGCGGGTCAACAAACACCTGCGGAACGTAGATCAATTTCTAATTTCTTTTTTCTTTTTCTTTCATTTTTTTCCTTCCTCTCTTATGGTCCTGACTGGGGCACGTGTTGGCCGTGCCACGCGCAGTACAGTAAACACATGAACCATACCAGCAGACCATTGGGGTTCAGAGACCCCCAGGGGTTCAGAGACCCCTAGGGGTACAGAGACCTCCTAGGGTTCAGAGACCTCCAGGGGTTCAGAGACCTCATGGGGTTCAGAGACTCCCAGGGGTTCAGAGACCCCCCAGGGGTTCAGAGACCTCCTGGTGTTCAGAGACCCCCTAGGGGTTCAGAGACTGCCTGGGGTTCAGAGACCCCCTGGGGTTCAGAGACCTCCTGGTGTTCAGAGACCTCCTGGTATTTAGAGACCCCCTAGGGGTTCAGAGACCTCCTTGGGTTCAGAGACCTCCAGAGGTTCAGAGACCTCCAGGGGTTCAGAGACCTCCTGGGGTTCAGAGACCTCCAGGGGTTCAGAGACCTTTAGAGGTTCAGAGACCCCTAGGAGTTCAGAGACCTCCTGGTGTTCAGAGACCCTCTAGGGGTTCAGAGACCTCCTGGGGTTCAGAGACCCCCTGGGGTTCAGAGACCCCCTGGGGTTCAGAGACCCCCTAGGGGTTCAGAGACCTCCTTGGGTTCAGAGACCTCCTTGGGTTCAGAGACCTCCTGGGGTTCAGAGACCCCCTAGGGGTTCAGAGACCCCCTGGGGTTCAGAGACCTCCTTGGGTTCAGAGACCTCCTGGTATTCAGAGACCCCCTAGGGGTTCAGAGACCTCCTTGGGTTCAGAGACCTCCAGAGGTTCAGAGAACCCCTCAGGAGTTCAGAGACCTCCAGAGGTTCAGAGACCTCCAGAGGTTCAGAGACCTCCAGGGGTTCAGAGACCTCCAGAGGTTCAGAGACCTCCAGGGGTTCAGAGACCCCCTAGGGGTTCAGAGACCTCCTTGCGTTCAGAGACCTCCAGAGGTTTAGAGACCTCCTGGTGTTCAGAGACCCTCTAGGGGTTCAGAGACTCCCAGGGGTTCAGAGACCCCCCAGGGGTTCAGAGACCTCCTGGTATTCAGAGACCCCCTAGGGGTTCAGAGACTGCCTGGGGTTCAGAGACCTCCAGGGGTTCAGAGACCTCCTGGTGTTCAGAGACCTCCTGGGGTTCAGAGACCCCCTGGGGTTCAGAGACCTCCTGGTGTTCAGAGACCTCCTGGGGTTCAGAGACCTCCTGGTGGTTAGGTAGCCAGTCTTTTCATCAGTGTTATCAACGTTTTCACTCGATTTCATGATTTTGCTCAGGTCATTTCCTTCTTACATTTCATCAAGTGTGTTGACCACCTCATCACATGTACAATCTGTTATCAGTTGTAGATGATGCGAAGTACAAAATTATCTGCAGTGTGTCCGTAGATAAGACTTTACCCTTCCTCTCTGATAACATCTATTATACTTGTGAGACTCATTATAGTTTAATCAGATATTAAGTGAAAGATTGACGTGGATAATGGTCAAATCCAGATTTTTTTTGTATTTCTTTTTTTCTTTTTTTCGACATTTATCGTACTTGGTGGAGCGCGTGGAAACACGAGAGCTGGCGTGAGTTGGACTGCACATTACCATGGCCAGCTGAACACGCTACACCTTAGCATGGTCATTTCCCGTACGCTAGATGTTAGCACAAGCAGCAGAATGTTCTATATGCTAAGCAAGGGTTACATGCATCCTGGATAGCTGAGAGTGTGAACACGTTGTCAAAGGCAGCCAGACACGCTTGAGGCAAGCACAGACATTTGTGGCTCTGGAAATAATGTGTCTTAACGTAGTCATCAAGGAAGAATGTGTATCGTGCAGGTCAAACACCTGGACGCGGTACACGTTATAACGGGCAGCCAGTAGCTAGATCTTAGCAGAAACAGATGGACACGCTAAATGTTCTCACAGATCGCTAGGTTCTACATGTTTGCAGAAACAGCTGAAGACGCTAAAGGTCGTAACGTTTTGCCAGGTTGTACATGTTAGCAGGAACAGCTGAAGACGCTAAAGGTCGTAACGTTTTGCCAGGTTGTACATGTTAGCAGGAACAGCTGAAGACGCTAAAGTTTATAACGGGTTGCCAGGTAGTACCTATTAGCAGAAACAGCTAAAGACTGTAACGGGCTGCCAGGTGGTACATGTTAGCAGAAAAAGTTGTCTACGCTAGATTAGCCTGACTGCTAGCATGCATGGATTAGCGCCAATATCTTGACATTACTTCTGAGTACAGGAGATGGGTACTAGACCTGAGTACAGGAGATGGGTACTAGACCTGAGTACAGGAGATGGGTACTAGACCTGAGTACAGGAGATGGGTACTAGACCTGAGTACAGGAGATGGGTACTAGACCTGAGTACAGGAGATGGGTACTAGACCTGAGTATAGGAGATGGGTACTAGACCTGAGTACAGGAGATGGGTACTAGACCTGAGTACAGGAGATGGGTACTAGACTTGAGTATAGGAGATGGGTACTAACCCTGAGTATAGGAGATGGGTACTAGACCTGAGTACAGGAGATGGGTACTAGACCTGAGTATAGGAGATGGGTACTAGACCTGAGTACAGGAGATGGGTACTAGACCTGAGTATAGGAGATGGGTACTAGACCTGAGTACAGGAGATGGGTACTAGACCTGAGTATAGGAGATGGGTACTAGACCTGAGTACAGGAGATGGGTACTAGACCTGAGTATAGGAGATGGGTACTAGACCTGAGTACAGGAGATGGGTACTAGACCTGAGTATAGGAGATGGATACTAGACCTGAGTACAGGAGATGGGTACTAGACCTGAGTATAGGAGATGGATACTAGACCTGAGTACAGGAGATGGGTACTAGACCTGAGTATAGGAGATGGATACTAGACCTGAGTACAGGAGATGGGTACTAGACCTGAGTATAGGAGATGGATACTAGACCTGAGTACAGGAGATGGACACTAGATATGAGAAACGTTACAGTAGATCATAGTGACGGAGATCAACGTTAGATATTAGAAGACAAAACTGGAATTGTAGATCTAAGTTCAGTAGGTGAGCTGGTAGACCCAAATGGTTGCGAGGGTGGCTGGTGGATGACTGTGTGTGTGGTTGATGATGGCTGAGTCAACACACCAAAAGCCTCACATACCTGGAGACTACGAGGAAAATCTTCAGTTTTCCTGCAGCTCTTCAGTCATCCGGGAACCATGTTTATTGCTTTGGCAAATTACACGATTTTTTACAACACTCGTCTTATATGTGACAACCCTTTGCCCCAAATCTACCCTCACCCTACCCTTCGTAACACAGTGTTACGACATTTGAGCTTGACGGTACGACCCCACCGTAAGGTCTTGTGTAACATAAGGGTGTGACATTTGACCTGGTCATGATAGCCACTTACAGGACCATCGTGTTTTGTGGCCCACAGCTACTGGCTCATCTCCTGCCATCAACCAGTACACTGTGTGGCTGAAGGACACTAGTTTCCTCGTCCTGTGTGAGGCAGCAGACCACAGCGTACCAGGAACTGGGTCTGCTGTGGTCAGCTTACACAGACATGTACAGACGTAACTGTAGTGTTGTGTTGTACAACTTGTAATGTTAGATGTCAGACCTGCTCATTCTGGGGTGATCATGGTTGACGTTGTAATGTTACGATCCAGCGTGTTGTGGGTGACTGGCTGGCCTGTGGTTACGGCACGTCACGTGACGGAATGGTCCTCTGTGACGTGTACTACCGTTCATGTGCTGACAACGGTCGTGGCGGCCACTCATGTCGCACACACACTGGCGCGTCTCGTCCTTCCTGATGCCTTAACCAACGAGACGACTCGTGGTTAACCATCACACACACACACACACACACACACACACACACACACACACACACACACACACACCTGATACTCCAGCTTTCCAGATTTTTGGAACATCTTAACATGAATGTTATAACGCTTGGATTTTGTCCACTGAGGCCCTAATCATTGCCATCTCATTAACAATATACATATATATATATATATATATATATATATATATATATATATATATATATATATATATATATATATATATATATTTCTTTCATACTATTCGTCATTTCCGCGTTAGCGAGGTAGCGCTAAGAACAGTGGACTGGGCCTTTTGAGGGAATATCCTCACCTGGCCCCCTTCTCTGTTCCTTCTTTTGGAAAATTGAAAAAAAAAAAAAAACGAGAGGGGAGGATTTCCAGCCCCCCCGCTCCCTCCCCTTTTAGTTGCCTTCTACGACACGCAAGGAATACGTGGGAAGTATTCTTTCTCCCCTATCCCCAAGGATAATATATATATATATATATATATATATATATATATATATATATATATATATATATATATATATATATATATATATAGTCTGAGTCAGGTACCAACATTATGGACGAACCTCTAGGGGTGAATGAGCAGCTGGGCTGTCTGTGGACCGACTGCCGCAACCAGGATTCAATCCTACCTTGACCCTCTTGGGCGGCCCATGAGTGCATTACAGTCAGGATCGCTCAACCCCGCACAGTGATCTAATGTAAAGATGTTCAAGATTTTTCCGAGTAATGTTATATTTTGACGCAGACGTCCATGATGCCCGAGGCAGAACGAAGGCCCTGACACCTTGAGGCATCTGTTTACATTTCTCATACTCCAGCCTGGCCCACTCTTCACTTCTGCCCTCCCAAGACTTATTTTGCAACTCGGTCTTAATTCAACCAGATTTTCGCATTTCTGTTTCTCGTTTCTTCTTCCTCACCGCACGCCAGCCAACCTCCCCTGATGCCTTAAGCTTCCAGGACCCGTCCTTCCAGGCAACCTCCCCTGATGCCTTAAGCTTCCAGAACCCGTCCTTCCAGTCAACCTCCCCTGACACCTTCAGCTTCCAGGACCCGTCCTTCCAGGCAACCTCCCCTGATGCCTTAAGCTTCCAGAACCCGTCCTTCCAGTCAACCTCCCCTGACACCTTCAGCTTCCAGGACCCGTCCTTCCAGGCAACCTCACGTGAAGTCTTCAGCTTCCAGGACCCGTCCTTCCAGTCAACCTTCCCTGAGGCCTACAGCTTCCAGAACCCGTCCTTCCAGGCAACCTCCCGTGAAGTCTTCAGCTTCCAGGACCCGTCCTTCCAGGCAACCTTCCGTGAAGTCTTCAGCTTCCAGAACCCGTCCTTCCAGTCAACCTTCCCTGAGGCCTTCAGCTTCCAGGACCCGTCCTTCCAGGCAACCTCCCGTGAAGTCTTCAGCTTCCAGGACCCGTCCTTCCAGGCAACCTCCCGTGAAATCTTCAGCTTCCAGAACCCGTCCTTCCAGTCAACCTTCCCTGAGGCCTTCAGCTTCCAGGACCCGTCCTTCCAGTTAACCTCCCCTGATGCCTTCAGCTTCCAGGACCCGTCTTTCCAGGCAACCTCCCGTGAAGTCTTCAGCTTCCAGGACCCGTCCTTCCAGGCAACCTCCCGTGAAATCTTCAGCTTCCAGAACCCGTCCTTCCAGTCAACCTTCCCTGAGGCCTTCAGCTTCCAGGACCCGTCCTTCCAGTTAACTTCCCCTGATGCCTTCAGCTTCCAGGACCCGTCCTTCCAGTCAACCTCCCCTGAAGCCTTCAGCTTCCAGAACCCGTCCTTCTAATCAACGTCCCGTGAAGTCTTCATCTTCCAGAACCTAGTCAACACTCCAGCATTCATAGCCTCATCTTCAGCATCCAGGACTGGGGCTACCTCACCACAAGAATCATTCCAGCGTCTGTAAACACGACACACATGAACATCACGTATGCTGTAGTGTGTTTTTGATGTGTGGTGAAGGATATGATTAGATGACTTTTGGCTGATAATGAGTGGTTGTAATGAGTGGCAACACTGCTCTGCCAGATATATACCCTTCCATACCTGCCTCCAGCCATGCACTCTCCCAAGCCTGCCTCCAGCCATACTCCCCCATACTCCTGCCTTCAGCCATACACCTGCCTCCAGCCATACACCCCCATACACCTGCCTCCAGCCATACACCCACATACACTTGCCTCCAGTCATACACCCCCATACACATGCCACCAGCCATACACCCCCATACACCTGCCTCCAGCTATACACCCATATAGATCTGCCTCCAGCCATACACCCACATACACTTGCCTCCAGTCATACACCCCCATACATCTGTGACCAGCCATACACCTGCCTCGAGCCACACATCTGGCGTAGTAGGGTAGGCAGGAGGGAAGTGAGGTGGTTGTGAGGGGTGTTGACCTGTTAATGATGCCATTCGCGTCATCATTGGATGCCCTGGCTCAGCTGGCCCTCGTCACCATACTGGCCATTGTTCTCGTGTCCTAGTGAGGTCCCACCTGTCGCTTCTGCACGACCCATCTGTCATCTCTCTCTTCAACCACCTGTCTGTGCTGTTCAGGTGGCCTGTAAGGCGGCAAAGTTCACCACTTAATTATCCAACTGTTTCATTGGCCCGTGTGTGAGGGCTGCTGCATATGGGTCAATATATATATATATATATATATATATATATATATATATATATATATATATATATATATATATATATATATATATATATATATATATTGTTTTTCGTCCGAATTTTAGAATAAACCCTTGACCTTGTAGTGAGTGATTAAGTATGTGATTATAGTGTGGTAAATGTAGCTTGCTTGTTGACAGTGAATGGTTTACCCTGCTATATGTTAACCCTAAGTGGCTTACCTTGCTGTATGTCAGCAATGAATGGTTTACCTTGCTGTATGTCAAAAATGAATGGTTTACCTTACGCTCTATCAGCAAGGAATTATTTACCTTTTTCTGTGTTTGCAATGGTTGGATTACATTGCTGTATAGCAGCAATGAGTGGTTTATGTTGCTGTATGCCAGCAGTGAATGGTTTACCTTGTATGTCTACAACGAATGGTTTACCTTGCTGTAAGTGAGCAGTAGATAGTTTACCTGCTGTATATCAGCAATGAATGGTTTACCTTTCTCCATGTCAGCAATAAATAGTTTATCTTGTTGAATGTCAACAATGAATGGTTTACCAAGCTGTGAGTCAGCAGTAAATTGTTTACCTTACCATAAGTTTGCAGTGGATTGTTTACCTTGTTGCAAGTTAGTGGTAAATGGTTTATCCTGCTGTAAGTCAACAATGAATGGTTTACCTTGTGAATCAGTAGTGTGAATGGTTTACCCCGGTGTAAGGCAGCAGTGAATGGTTTACCTTGTTGTATACGAAGTGTATTGTTTACCTTGGTGTGTGTTGAGAAAGATAGGTTTACCTTGCTATAGTATCATGAACAGTAAACTAAAGTAGGGGTTAGGAAGATAACAGGTGATGTGTTCATCTGTTGTGTTGCATCTGTTGCAACATCTGTGTTCATCTGTTGTGTTGCATCTGTTGCAACATCTGTGTTCATGTGTTGTGTTGCATCTGTTGCAACATCTGTGTTCATCTGTTGTGTCGCATCTGTTGCAACATCTGTGTTCATCTGTTGTGTTGCATCTGTTGCAACATCTGTGTTCATCTGTTGTGTTGCATCTGTTGCAACATCTGTGTTCATCTGTTGTGTTGCATCTGTTGCAACATCTGTGTTCATCTGTTGTGTTGTATCTGTTGCAACATCTGTGTTCATCTGTTGTGTCGCATCTGTTGCAACATCTGTGTTCATCTGTTGTGTTGTATCTGTTGCAACATCTGTGTTCATCTGTTGTGTTGCATCTGTTGCAACATCTGTGTTCATCTGTTGTGTTGCATCTGTTGCAACATCTGTGTTCATCTGTTGTGTTGCATCTGTTGCAACATCTGTGTTCATCTGTTGTGTTGTATCTGTTGCAACATCTGTGTTCATCTGTTGTGTTGCATCTGTTGCAACATCTGTGTTCATCTGTTGTGTTGCATCTGTTGCAACATCTGTGTTCATCTGTTGTGTTGCATCTGTTGCAACATCTGTGTTCATCTGTTGTGTTGCATCTGTTGCAACATCTGTGTTCATCTGTTGTGTTGCATCTGTTGCAACATCTGTGTTCATCTGTTGTTAGTATGTACTGTCGTCACCCATGGCCACCACCCAGCCTGCCCTGGAGAGAGAGAGAGAGAGAGAGAGAGAGAGAGAGAGAGAGAGAGAGAGAGAGAGAGAGAGAGAGAGAGTGTGTGTGTGTGTGTGTGTGTGTGTGTGTGGTGTAAACCCGTTACACTTGACCAAACAGGCGAGTTCTAACATTGTTATTGTTATTGTCATACATACAGAACAGTCATTTGATCATTAATATATTTTTTTTCAGTTCACAAAACATTTGATACATTTTTGCCATAGATTGTGAATTATCATAGTGTCATCTTCACTATAGGATGACGCAAAGAAAATGATCACAGTGTCATCTTCAGTATAGGATGACGCAAAGAAAATGATCACAGTGTCATCTTCAGTATAGGATGACGCAAAGAAAATGATCACAGTGTCATCTTCAGTATAGGATGACGCAAAGAAAATGATCACAATGTCATCTTCAGTATAGGATGACGCAAAGAAAATGTCTTATAAAGTTACAAATATGAAGGAAGTAAGAGTGCATTTTGTTCACAGAATCTGGTAGTAATTTGCTCACAGAACAATGGATGTTGGAGGAAGCAGGAACAGAATTAGGTATAGAAAACGGGAATGAAACTGGTCAGAGAAAACGGGGATCAGATTGGTCTCAGAGAACGGAGGTAATTTACTCTCACAAAAAAAATGGAAGTTGCTTTCGTCACGGATCGGCAGTCACATTAGTCACAGAAAATGGGAGTAACTTAGTGAAGAGAAGTTGAATGATTCGGCCATGAAGATGGGGGGGGGGGGGGGGGGGGGCTCAGGTTACCCCCCTCCCCTCCCTCTCCCCCGTCCTCCTCGTCAGCCACACACACACACACACACACACACACACACACACGTCAACATGAGCACCAACACGTCAGGTGTGGACGTCAGCCTCCCAGGTCGCCAGCCTCATCCCGGCTCTCTCTCTCTCTCTCTCTCTCTCTCTCTCTCTCTCTCTCTCTCTCTCTCTCTCTCTCTCTCTCTCTCTCTCTCTCTCTCTCTCTCTCCTCCTGTCTCGCCACTTGCATCCGTTTCAGATCAGCATTTTGTACCCCAATCTCCCGCATTTGTACCCAATCTCCCGCATATGTACCCAATCTCCCGCATTTGTACCCAATCTCCCGCATTTGTACCCCATCTCCCGCATTATGTACTCCATCTCCCGCATTATGTACTCCATCTCCCGCATTATGTACTCCATCTCCCGCATTATGTACTCCATCTCCCGCATTATGTACTCCATCTCCCGCATTATGTACTCCATCTCCCGCATTATGTACTCCATCTCCCGCATTATGTACTCCATCTCCCGCATTATGTACTCCATCTCCCGCATTATGTACCCAATCTCCCGCATTTGTACTCGATCTCCCGCATTATGTACTCCATCTCCCGCATTATGTACCCCATCTCCCGCATTATGTACCCCATCTCCCGCATTATGTACCCCATCTCCCGCATTATGTACCGTCTCCCGCATTATGTACCCCATCTCCCGCATTATGTACCCCATCTCCCGCATCATGTACCCCATCTCCCGCATTATGTACTCCATCTCCCGCATTATGTACCCCATCTCCCGCATTATGTACCCCATCTCCCGCATTATGTACTCCATCTCCCGCATTATGTACCCCATCTCCCGCATTATGTACCCCATCTCCCGCATTATGTACCCCATCTCCCGCATTATTTACCCCATCTCCCGCATTATGTACCCCATCTCCCGCATTAAGTACCCCATCTCCCGCATTATGTACCCCATCTCCCGCATTATTTACCCCATCTCCCGCATTATGTACCCCATCTCCCGCATTATGTACCCCATCTCTCGCATTATTTACCCCATCTCCCGCATTAAGTACCCCATCTCCCGCATTATGTACCCCATCTCCCGCATTATTTACCCCATCTCCCGCATTATGTACCCCATCTCCCGCATTATGTACCCCATCTCCCGCATTATTTACCCCATCTCCCGCATTAAGTACCCCATCTCCCGCATTATGTACCCCATCTCCCGCATTATGTACCCCATCTCCCGCATTATGTACCCCATCTCCCGCATTATTTACCCCATCTCCCGCATTAAGTACCCCATCTCCCGCATTATGTACCCCATCTCCCGCATTATGTACCGTCTCCCGGATTCTCATTTTCCACGTACGGAAGGGAAGAGGGTGGGGGGGGGGGGGGAGAACGTGTCGATAAGGTCTTTAGTCCCGGGTCATTCCGTGGCGTCTGCGACCAACAGGCGTGGCTAATGATGGCATTGTTGCCCCGCTGGTGGGGCCTCTTGGGTCTGGTACCCCTGGAGTGGCATCTGGTCACAGGTCCAGGGACAACACCAGGTCACAGGTCCAGGGACAACACCAGGTCACGGGTCCAGGTACAACACCAGGTCACAGGTCCAGGGACAACACCAGGCCACAGGTCCAGGGACAACACCAGGTCACGGGTCCAGGTACAACACCAGGTCACAGGTCGAAGGACAACACCAGGCCACAGGTCCAGGGACAACACCAGGCCACAGGTCCAGGGGCAACACCAGGTCACGGGTCCAGGTACAACACCAGGCCACAGGTCCAGGGACAACACCAGGTCACAGGTCCAGGGACAACACCAGGTCACGGGTCCAGGGACAACACCAGGTCACAGGTCCAGGGACAACACCAGGTCACAGGTCCAGGGACAACACCAGGTCACGGGTCCAGGTACAACACCAGGTCACAGGTCCAGGGACAACACCAGGTCACGGGTCCAGGGATAACACCAGGTCACAGGTCCAGGTACAACACCAGGTCACAGGTCCAGGGACAACACCAGGTCACAGGTCCAGGGACAACACCAGGTCACAGGTCCAGGGACAACACCAGGTCACGGGTCCAGGTACAACACCAGGCCACAGGTCCAGGGACAACACCAGGTCACAGGTCCAGGGACAACACCAGGTCACGGGTCCAGGGACAACACCAGGTCACAGGTCCAGGGACAACACCAGGTCACAGGTCCAGGGACAACACCAGGTCACGGGTCCAGGTACAACACCAGGTCACAGGTCCAGGGACAACACCAGGTCACGGGTCCAGGGATAACACCAGGTCACAGGTCCAGGTACAGCACCAGGTCACAGGTCCAGGGACAACACCAGGTCACAGGTCCAGGGACAACACCAGGTCACAGGTCCAGGGACAACACCAGGTCACGGGTCCAGGTACAACACCAGGTCACAGGTCCAGGGACAACACCAGGTCACGGGTCCAGGGACAGCACCAGCTCACAGGTCCAGGGATAACACCAGGCCACAGGTCGAAGGACAACACCAGGTCACAGGTCGAAGGACAACACCAGACCACAGGTCGAAGGACAACACCAGGTCACAGGTCCAGGGACAACACCAGGCCACAGGTCGAAGGACAACACCAGGTCACAGGTCCAGGGACAACACCAGGCCACAGGTCGAAGGACAACACCAGGTCACAGGTCCAGGGACAACACCAGGTCACAGGTCCAGGGGCAACACCAGGCCACAGGTCGAAGGACAACACCAGGTCACAGGTCCAGGGACAACACCAGGCCACAGGTCGAAGGACAACACCAGGTCACAGGTCCAGGGACAACACCAGGTCACAGGTCCAGGGGCAACACCAGTCCACAGGTCTAGGGACAACACCAGGTCACAGGTCTAGGGACAACACCAGGTCACAGGTCCAGGGACAACACCAGGTCACAGGTCCAGGGGCAACACCAGTCCACAGGTCTAGGGACAACACCAGGTCACAGGTCTAGGGACAACACCAGGTCACAGGTCCAGGGACAACACCAGGTCACAGGTCTAGGGACAACATCAGGTCACAGGTCTATGGACAACACCAGGTCACAGGACCAGGGACAACACAGGTCACAGGTCCAGGGACAACACCAGGTCACAGGTCCAGGGGCAACACCAGGTCACAGGTCCAGGGACAACACCAGGTCACAGGACCAGGGACAACACCAGGTCACAGGTCCAGGGACAACACCAGGTCACAGGTCCAGGGACAACACCAGGCCACAGGTCCAGGGACAGCACCAGGTCACAGGTGCAGGTCAACAGTAATGTTCCTGTTCAACGGTTAAGTTAACGGTCACAACAGGTGTTGGGTGGAGGAGACTCAGCTTGGTAGTGTACTACAGTACACAGCCCAGGACGAGGGTCCTAATGTGATGTACAGTACATGATGTACAGTACATGTGGTGGACGGTGAACGGGCGGGTGGGAGGCTGGTACATAGTACATTGTACACATACCTTGTACGGGGTGGGGAGGCACCAGGCATGATGGTGTGGGGAGGTGAGGTGAGGGGAGCTCACTGCCCTGCCTCAGGTATAGTGGGGTGGGGTGGGGTTGGGAGTGGGTGGGTGTGGGGTTGGGTGGGTGGTGAGGGGGTCAGGTAATGGCCAAGTGTGGATCATAATGTTTCTCACCTCCCCAATCCCCACACCACCCCACTCCATCCTCCCTGTACCCTACAGGCTTCGTCCTCCCTCATCTCCCCAGCAGCTGTGGTTCTCCCCAGTCTTGGCTACAGTGTTCCCTCGTCTCCCCAGCAGCTGTGGTTCTCCCCAGTCTTGGCTACAGTGTTCCCTCGTCTCCCCATCAGTTCTCCTCACTAAGTCACATTCGACACTCCGCTGTACTGATGTCTTACCATTCATTCTCCTTCCCTATTCACATGCCTTCACTAACCCATTACCTAGAGCTCCCCACTCCCTTAATACTCCCCAGTCTACCATCTCCTCCCGCTCGCCCAATCACTCCGTGGCAGCCCACCCTCCCGGAGGTGAGAGTGACCAGTGCTGGCTGTCATGATACCCACCCCAGTGGCTCCCATACCGCCCTCCTCCCTCACTGTGGCTCCCACACCGCCCTCCTCCCTCGCTGTGGCTCCCATACCGCCCTCCTCCCTCACTGTGGCTCCCACACCGCCCTCCTCCCTCACTGTGGCTCCCATACCGCCCTCCTCCCTCACTGTGGCTCCCACACCGCCCTCCTCCCTCACTGTGGCTCCCATACCGCCCGCCTCCCTCACTGTGGCTCCCACACCGCCCTCCTCCCTCACTGTGGCTCCCATACCGCCCGCCTCCCTCACTGTGGCTCCCACACCACCCTCCTCCCTCGCTGTGGCTCCCACACCGCCCTCCTCCCTCACTGTGGCTCCCACACCGCCCTCCTCCCTCACTGTGGCTCCCATACCGCCCTCCTCCCTCACTGTGGCTCCCACACCGCCCTCCTCCCTCACTGTGGCTCCCACACCGCCCTCCTCCCTCACTGTGGCTCCCACACCGCCCTCCTCCCTCACTGTGGCTCCCATACCGCCCGCCTCCCTCACTGTGGCTCCCATACCGCCTTCCTCCCTCACTGTGGCTCCCACACCACCCTCCTCCCTCACTGTGGCTCCCATACAGCCCGCCTCCCTCACTGTGGCTCCCATACCGCCCTCCTCTCTCACTGTGGCTCCCACACCGCCCACTTCCCTCACTGTGGCTCCCATACCGCCCTCCTCCCTCACTGTGGCTCCCACACCACCCTCCTCCCTCACTGTGGCTCCCATACCGCCCTCCTCCCTCACTTTGGCTCCCATACCGCCCTCCTCCCTCACTGTGGCTCCCATACCGCCCTCCTCCCTCACTGTGGCTCCCACACCGCCCTCCTCCCTCACTGTGGCTCCCATACCGCCCTCCTCCCTCACTGTGGCTCCCATACCGCCCTCCTCCCTCACTGTGGCTCCCATACCGCCCTCCTCCCTCACTGTGGCTCCCACACCGCCCTCCTCCCTCACTGTGGCTCCCATATCGCCCTCCTCCCTCACTGTGGCTCCCATACCGCCCTCCTCCCTCACTGTGGCTCCCATATCGCCCTCCTCCCTCACTGTGGCTCCCACACCGCCCGCCTCCCTCACTGTGGCTCCCATATCGCCCTCCTCCCTCACTGTGGCTCCCATACCGCCCTCCTCCCTCACTGTGGCTCCCATATCGCCCTCCTCCCTCACTGTGGCTCCCATACCGCCCTCCTCCCTCACTGTGGCTCCCACACCGCCCACCTCCCTCACTGTGGCTCCCACACCGCCCTCCTCCCTCACTGTGGCTCCCACACCGCCCTCCTTCCTCACTGTAGCTCCCACACCGCCTGCTTCACTTACTGTGGCTCCCATACCGCCCTCCTCCCTCACTGTAGCTCCCACACCACCCTTCTCCCTCACGGTGTCAAGATCAGTGTAGCACGACCCGTAACCACAACCCTGGTAACGTTATGTTCAAGGATGAGTCCCTCGTCCACTGGGGTAAATACTTTTTGTGAAGATCTCGAAGGTTCCACAGTGGTGATGGTGGCGACTTAAAGGCCTCGTTAATCTTTTTATCCAACCTCCATTTTCTCGTACGTCACTTGTGGTTCCCTGTATCGGCGAGACTATAGATCCGGGAGGTCGTGAGGCAGATGGGAGAGAGCGGACTGAGTGCCATGTTTGTTTATTGACACGACTCTGCATGGTGTGTGTGTGTGTGTGTGTGTGTGTGCTGATCGGTCGTGGCAGAGCAAGAGTATTGGTGGCCTGCTGGTTGGGTTGTGGGGGGGAAAAAAGATTGCGTATGGACTTTCTACTATTTTCGTCCCAAACATTGTCTCTCTCTCTCTCTCTCTCTCTCTCTCTCTCTCTCTCTCTCTCTCTCTCTCTCTCTCTCTCTCTCTCTCCTATTCACTGAGTCTGGCTGCACGCCTCTCATCATTGTCTCACGTTCGTGTAGAGGTACAGTATGTTCACGCTTTCTTTATCTGCTCCCCTGTCTCTTGTCTCTCTCCGTACCAAAGATATGATTGTATCTCTACAGAGAAATGGAGCAGCAGCTTACTCTTCCGTCTGGCCGCCGCTCCTCCTCAGGCTACGCTGACTGTTCCCTTCAGAATGCAGTAATTCAACTCTCTGTTGACTCTAAGGTCAAGAGAACCCAAGTCATTATCGTATAATTGCTCTACGGTAGAAAAAGGAAAATCAGTGATCATGATTTGGGTTGGTAATGACAATTCCGGGACTTCCTGTTCGGGCGTGGCGCTGCCTCTCGTCGTGAGAGAGTATCGTATGTTGACATTATACGACTGGCAGCTCGGGCGTGGCGCTGCCTCTCGTCGTGAGAGAGTATCGTATGTTGACATTATACGACTGGCAGCTCGGGCGTGGCGCTGCCTCTCGTCGTGAGAGAGTATCGTATGTTGACATTATACGACTGGCAGCTCGGGCGTGGCGCTGCCTCTCGTCGTGAGAGAGTATCGTATGTTCACATTATACGACTGGCAGCTCGGGCGTGGCGCTGCCTCTCGTCGTGAGAGAGTATCGTATGTTCACATTATACGACTGGCAGCTCGGTGGAATAATGGCAGTATTGCCATCTCTCTCACAGGAATGACTTCCCTGTTATTGTTTCTACATTAGATATCTTTTTCTTTTCCCTTTCATATGTTGACCTTGGTCTCAAGCGTACAGATGTATTTGCCTCTTATATCATATCTTTGTAGTCATCTTTTTGTTACAATAAATCAGTCTATGATTTGCTTTACCGCTCTGTGTTTTCACTTTAAAAGTCATTTAATTCTACCATTAATCTAAATTCGTACACGTATTAGTCCTATCAAAAAATTAGATCCGTCTCTACAGAGTCAAAAAAAATCTTTACATAAATACACTAGAAAATCACTGTATCGGAGGTGTGAACACGGCCTGGTCTATGGTGGAAAGAAATGGAGTCACGGTGGAAACGTTGGAGTGGAAGGGAAAGTGTTGTGTGTGTGTGTGTGTGTGGCGGTACAGACGTGCCATGAGTCGCTGGTGGTGTGAGAGTCGTCACAGAGGTTGCGTCAGAATACGGAAGTTTCCGACATGGTGAAAAAGTCGTTATTCATATATGGTGACGTAAAATGTTCTTCTGTTGATCGATTTGTCATTATTGTTGTCCATAATGATTGTGGAATATTGATACAAGTAAATTACACACACACATGCACACATACACACACACACAGAGCCATGGTCGTCTGTGTTGTTATGCAGTATTGTGCAGTACCCAGGCCAGGCCCGAGGTAGGCTCACACATCATGTAAAGCTGGATGACCTAACACTTGTTGTATGTTTACTGAATGACTGCCCATTGTGTACGTGATCATGAAACATGTTGATGAGGAATGTCATCTGTAAACACATACGCCAGAGCTAGAGTGTCGAGCGTGTGGCTGGTGTGCAAGATGAAGCTCCGACCTGCATTACTTATAGATGGTTGGCCGCTCCTGTGTTGCTTGTGGCCATTGCCAGGGCCACCGAAGTGGCCACAATAGACGCTGGTTTTGGAGGACTGCGATGCAGCCCTCCAGAGCTGGAGGTACAGAACCACATGACCCGAGGAGACGTACAAAGCTCACGTGGAGCCACAAGTGGTGTACGTGGACATACATGTGGAGCCACAAGTGGTGTACGTGGACGTACTCGTGGAACCACAAGTGGTGTACGTGAACGTACACGTGGAGCCACAAGTGGTATACATGGACGTACACGTGGAGCCACAAGTGGTATACATGGACGTACACATGGAGCCACAAGTGGTGTACGTGGACGTACACGTGGAGCCACGAGTGGTGTACATGGACGTACACGGAGCCACAAGTGGTATACATGGACGTACACGGAGCCACAAGTGGTATACATGGACGTACACGAGGAACCACAAGTGGTATACATGGACGTACACGAGGAGCCACAAGTGGTATACATGGACGTACACGTGGAGCCACAAGTGGTATACATGGACGTACACGAGGAGCCACAAGTGGTATACATGGACGTACACGTGGAGCTACAGTGGTATACGTGGATGTACACGTGGAGCCACAAGTGGTGTACGTGGACGTACACGTGGAGCCACAAGTGGTATACATGGACGTACACGTGGAGCCACAAGTGGTATACATGGACGTACACGTGGAGCCACAAGTGGTATACATGGACGTACACGTGGAGCCACAAGTGGTGTACGTGAACGTACACGGAGCCACAAGTGGTATACATGGACGTACACGTGGAGCCACAAGTGGTATACATGGACGAACACGTGGAGCCACAAGTGGTATACATGGACGTACACGTGGAGCCACAAGTGGTATACATGGACGTACACGTGGAGCCACAAGTGGTATACATGGACGTACACGTGGAGCCACAAGTGGTATACATGGACGTACACGGAGCCACAAGTGGTATACATGGACGTACACGGAGCCACAAGTGGTATACATGGACGTACACGTGGAGCCACAAGTGGTATACATGGACGTACACGGAGCCACAAGTGGTATACATGGACGTACACGTGGAGCCATAAATGGTATACATGGACGTACACGTGGAGCCACAAGTGGTATACATGGACGTACACGTGGAGCCACAAGTGGTATACATGGACGTACACGGAGCCACAAGTGGTATACATGGACGTACACGGAGCCACAAGTGGTATACATGGACGTACACGGAGCCACAAGTGGTATACATGGACGTACACGTGGAGCCACAAGTGGTATACATGGACGTACATAAGGAGCCAGAAGTGGTATACATGGACGTACACGAAGCCACACGTGGTATACATGGACGTACACGGAGCCACAAGTGGTATACATGGACGTACACGTGGAGCCACAAGTGGTATACATGGACGTACACGGAGCCACAAGTGGTATACATGGACGTACACGTGGAGCCACAAGTGGTATACATGGACGTACACGGAGCCACAAGTGGTATACATGGACGTACACGTGGAGCCACAAGTGGTATACATGGACGTACATAAGGAGCCAGAAGTGGTATACATGGACGTACACGAAGCCACACGTGGTATGCATGGACGTACACGGAGCCACAAGTAGTGTACATGGACGTACACGAGGTCCACAAGTGGTGTACATGGACGTACACGGAGCCACAAGTGGTGTACATGGACGTACACGTGGAGCCACAAGTGGTATACATGGACGTACACGGAGCCACAAGTGGTATACATGGACGTACACGTGGAGCCACAAGTGGTGTACATGGACGTACACGTGGAGCCACAAGTGGTGTACATGGACGTACACGGAGCCACAAGTGGTATACATAGACGTACACGTGGAGCCACAAGTGGTGTACATGGACGTACACGGAGCCACAAGTGGTATACATGGACGTACACGTGGAGCCACAAGTGGTATACATGGACGTACACGTGGAGCCACAAGTGGTATGCATGGACGTACACGTGGAGCCACAAGTGGTATACATGGACGTACACGTGGAGCCACAAGTGGTGTACATGGACGTACACGGAGCCACAAGTGGTATACATAGACGTACACGTGGAGCCACGAGTGGTGTACATGGACGTACACGGAGCCACAAGTGGTATGCATGGACGTACACGTGGAGCCACAAGTGGTATACATAGACGTACACGTGGAGCCACAAGTGGTATACATGGACGTATACGTGGAGCCACAAGTGGTATACATAGACGTACACGTGGAGCCAGAAGTGGTATACACGAACGTACAGAGGGCCAGTATGAGATCTACTTTCCTTTGGTTTCCCTGACCATGACTGCGGCCGCTCACGAACCAGAGCAGAACCTGCTTGCCATCCTCTGCTTTCTGACTTGACTCGCCCAGCAAGCAGGTGGGTCAAGAATGTTGCTTTACTCTCGCCTATGCAAGCACCGCGCGTCTGCCACCAGCTCCATCGTGCTTGACGGGTTAGCAGGGCCACCTGGCCCTGGCCCTAGGTGAGGGTCGGTGTTGTGTGGCCCTCTAGGGCCTTATGGAAGGGGGAGGGGTGGGGTTGAGGGAGGGAGGGAGGTGGTCATGTCAGTATAAAACATGTTTACGTCTTACATTTTCTTTCGTTTGGTCATTTGAGTTCTTATTAGACATCATCTTCCTCCCTCCGTCTGCGCCCCCAGCAGGCCGGGGGCCCCGCCCCCTGGGTGCAGTGTGAGGCTCCATCACTTGTCAGATTGTAGAGCGAACAGGTCAGGAACCTGTTGTGGAGGTGTACAGGGTCATGTGGTGGTGTACAGGGTCATGTGGTGGTGTACAGGGTCATGTGGTGGTGTATAGGGTCATGTGGTGGTGGTGTACAGGGTCATGTGGTGGTGGTGTACAGGGTCATGTGGTGGTGTACAGGGTCATGCGGTGGTGTACAGGGTCATGTGGTGGTGTACAGGGTCATGTGGGGGTGTACAGGGTCATGTGGTGGTGTACAGTGCCGTGTTGTGGTGTATAGGGTCATGTTGTGGTGTACAGTGTCGTGTTGTGGTGTATAGGGTCATGTTGTGGTGTACAGGGTCGTGTGGTGGTGTACAGGGTCATGTGGTGGTGTACAGTGTCGTGTTGTGGTGTATAGGGTCATGTTGTGGTGTACAGGGTCGTGTGGTGGTGTACAGTGTCGTGTTGTGGTGTATAGGGTCGTGTTGTGGTGTACAGGGTCATGTGGTCGTGTACAGGGTCATGTGGTGGTGTACAGTGTCGTGTTGTGGTGTATAGGGTCATGTTGTGGTGTACAGGGTCGTGTGGTGGTGTACAGGGTCATGTGGTGGTGTACAGTGTCGTGTTGTGGTGTATAGGGTCATGTTGTGGTGTACAGGGTCGTGTGGTGGTGTACAGTGTCGTGTTGTGGTGTATAGGGTCGTGTTGTGGTGTACAGGGTCATGTGGTGGTGTACAGTGTCGTGTTGTGGTGTATAGGGTCATGTTGTGGTGTACAGGGTCGTGTGGTGGTGTACAGGGTCGTGTTGTGGTGTATAGGGTCGTGTTGTGGTGTACAGGGTCATGTGGTGGTGTACAGGGTCATGTGGTGGTGTACAGGGTCGTGTGGTGGTGTACAGGGTCATGTGGTGGTGTACAGGGTCATGTGGTGATGTACAGGGTCATGTGGTGGTGTACAGGGTCATTTGGTGGTGTACAGGGTTATGTGGTGGTGTACAGGGTCATGTGGTGGTGTACAGGGTCATTTCGTGGTGGTGTACAGGGTCATGTGGGTGTACAGGGTCATATGGCAGTGTACAGGGTCATGTGGTGGTGTACAGGGTCATGTGGTGGTAGTGTACAGGGTCATGTGGTGGTGTACAGGGTCATGTGGTGGTGTACAGGGTCATGTGGTGGTGTACAGGGTCATTTGGTGGTGGTGTACAGGGTCATGTGGGTGTACAGGGTCATATGGCGGTGTACAGGGTCATGTGGTGGTGTACAGGGTCATGTGGTGGTAGTGTACAGGGTCATGTGGTGGTGTACAGGGTCGTGTTGCCAGGATGGCTAGGTTGTGTCATAAGTCTCGTTCCTGGGGTGTGGGTCTCGTCGTATCTCGCCGTTCCTGGGGTGTGGGTCTCGTCGTATCTCGCCGTCCCTGGGGTGTGGGTCTCGTCGTATCTCGCCGTTCCTGGGGTGTGGGTCTCGTCGTATCTCGCCGTCCCTGGGGTGTGGGTCTCGTCGTATCTCGCCGTCCCTGGGGTGTGGGTCTCGTCGTATCTCGCCGTTCCTGGGGTGTGGGTCTCGTCGTATCTCGCCGTTCCTGGGGTGTGGGTCTCGTCGTATCTCGCCGTTCCTGGGGTGTGGGTCTCGTCGTATCTCGCCGTTCCTGGGGTGTGGGTCTCGTCGTATCTCGCCGTCCCTGGGGTGTGGGTCTCGTCGTATCTCGCCGTTCCTGGGGTGTGGGTCTCGTCGTATCTCGCCGTCCCTGGGGTGTGGGTCTCGTCGTATCTCGCCGTCCCTGGGGTGTGGGTCTCGTCGTATCTCGCCGTTCCTGGGGTGTGGGTCTCGTCGTATCTCGCCGTTCCTGGGGTGTGGGTCTCGTCGTATCTCGCCGTTCCTGGGGTGTGGGTCTCGTCGTATCTCGCCGTTCCTGGGGTGTGGGTCTCGTCGTATCTCGCCGTCCCTGGGGTGTGGGTCTCGTCGTATCTCGCCGTCCCTGGGGTGTGGGTCTCGTCGTATCTCGCCGTTCCTGGGGTGTGGGTCTCGTCGTATCTCGCCGTTCCTGGGGTGTGGGTCTCGTCGTATCTCGCCGTTCCTGGGGTGTGGGTCTCGTCGTATCTCGCCGTTCCTGGGGTGTGGGTCTCGTCGTATCTCGCCGTTCCTGGGGTGTGGGTCTCGTCGTATCTCGCCGTTCATTACCACCACCACCCATCACACACCTCAGCTTCTGAGGTAAAGTGACCATTACAAGCGGGCCATTTTTAACGTGTCTAACTTAACCTAACCTAACCTAGCCTAACCTAATCTAACCCTAACTTAATCCAGCCTAATCTAACTCTAACTTAACCGAACTAACACTAACTTAACCTAGCTATCCCTAACCTAACCTAACCCTAACGTAAGCTAACCTAACCCTAACTCAACCAAACTTAACCTAACCTAACCCTAACTTAACCTAACTAACCTAACTTAACCTAACTTAACCTAACTAATCTTAACCTAACCTAACTTAACCTAACTTACCCTACTCAACCTAACTTACCTAAAACTACCTTAACCTAACTAACTCTAAGCTAACTTAACCTAACCTAACCTAACCTAACCTAAACTAACCTAACCTAATCTAACCTAAATTAGACCCAGTCCAATATAAACCAAGCATAACAGAAGGTAATATGACGAGTTTTTCTCATCAGAATAACTCTACCACAAAACAAGTTGACATCTTAAACACATAACGTACGATCTATACATCTTTATATTGACCCAAACCTTGCGACGTAACGCCGCGTTTTTCATCTTGATTACATTATCTTGGACGAAGAAAAAGAAAGAGAAAAAAAAAAGGTCGACAGGTTTTTTCCCAGTGTCGACCGTGGGTGGGTCACAAGAGGTGTGTCGCCCAGTGTGTTGTACTGTGTGTGTGTGAGGAGGAGGCAGGACCCGGGTCGCCTGGCATGCCTCACCACGTCTGACTTCCGGCTGCACACCACACGCCATCCTCCCGCCTCGTCCTCAGTTCAGGATAGAAGAAAAAAAAAGATGGTTAGGTAAATACACGACCATCAATTCCTTTGTCTTCTTCCAGACCATAAGAGTATGTCGAGGCGCATCAGACGTGGGATCAGAGCAGTGGGATCAGAGCAGTGGGATCAGAGCAGTGAGATCATGGTGGACGTTTTCCGATTCTTTCTATTCCGTTAACTTCCATGCCGGCTTACCTCACCGTCTTATTTACCTTCTTGTCATCTTATTTACCCGCCAGCTGTTCTTACCGGAGGATGACGGGAGACCCTTCTTCCTGTTCCACACACTTCCGGCATCCATGTTGGACGGCAACAGATCAATTTAGATTTTGCTTCAAGACACACGACGCGCGTGCTGGAGGCAAGCACCTGGTTCCCGCCCGCTGGCTCCCCCGGGAACACGCTTGGCCACGGTGGTTCACGGCACATTACGGAGAACACAAACCAAATACTTGACCAGGTTCACTCACGTAAACAACCTGTGTTATCCGGCCCGCAGATATCCGACTCCTTCAGTTATCCGGCTTTTCTAGCATTGTTTAAGATCGGTTAGTTTTCGAACCATCCATCCGGTCACCAGGGGCGCTGCTGTATCCGTTGTTTTCATAAACAAATTCTAATCTGATGGATGCCAGTGGGTAAGAGGATTTCGACCTATACATTAAGGCTATTTGTGTATTGGGCGATTACATCTCTGGGGGGATGACGGGTCTTAAAGGGTGAGGCTTGTAGACATGAGAGGAGGGTGGTGGTGGCAGCTGCTACAGCTGATGGCCAACCATAATGCCTCCAGTTGCCAGTTGATGTTATTCCTTCATTTCTTTCTTCCACTGTAGTATTGTCCTCAGGGTCAACGTTGGTCGTGACGAACTCCGTAAGTTTAGAATTATAATCGAGTAAGTAACGTAAGGGTAAGAGAGATGTGTGGTAATAAAAAGAGTGTGGTTGAGATAGCAGAAGAGGATGTTTTGAAATGGTTTGGTCATATGGAGAGAATGAGTGAGGAAAGATTGACCAAGAGGATATATGTGTCAGAGGTGGAGGGAACAAGGAGGAATGGGAGACCAAATTGGAGGTGGAAGGATAGAATGAAAAAGATTTTGAGCGATCGGGGCCTGAACATGCAGGAGGGTGTGAGGCATGCAAGGAATAGAATAACTTGGAACGATGTGGTATATCGGGGTCGACGTGCTGTCAGTGGACTGAACCAGGGCATGTGAAACGTCTGGAGTAAACCAACAGAAAGGTCTGTGGGGCCTGGATGTGGATAGGGAGCTGTGGTTTTGGTACATTACACATGACAGCTAGAGACTGAGTGTGGACGATTATGGCCTTTTTGTCTGTTTCCCTGGCGCTACCTCGCTGAAGCAGGGGGTAGCGATGCTGTTTCCTGTGGGGTGGGGTAGCGACAGAAAAGGATGAAGGCAAGCAAGTATGGATATGTACATATATATATATATATATATATATATATATATATATATATATATATATATATATATATATATATAGAGAGAGAGAGAGAGAGAGAGAGAGAGAGAGAGGTGTTACCGGATTCCTACCTTGAATCTACGTCGAGAGTTAAGTGTCATCTTTGCCGAGTCTGTATCATAATCAGCTGAAGCTCCTCAAAGATTCTTGCTTCAGAGGAGTCCATCCTGTCCCTGCTACTGAGTGTAGCGCAGCCTTGGAGCAGCAGGAACTCATGGACAACGAGGTCTTGGTGTAGTAGGCAACTATGATGAGAGCTATAGAAGCCAGACAGCAGCAATATAGTGTGGAAGAATGAACCATAATGTACCTACAGTGACGAACCTGACCACAGGGTATGTCATGTTGTTACAGCGGCTGTTACACCTGACGTACTGTAACACTGGCCTACCAACACTTCCTCTCTCACCACCAACCAGTGTTGTCACCGGTTGGCACACCACACCACGACCCAGTGTTGTCACCTGTTGGTACACCACGACCCAGTGTTGTCACCTGTTGGTACACCACGACTCAGTGTTGTCACCTGTTGGTACACCACGACTCAGTGTTGTCACCTGTTGGTACACTATGACCCAGTGTTGTCACCTGTTGGTACACCATGACCCAGTGTTGACACCTGTTGGTACACCATGACCCATTGTTGTAAGTGTTAGCACACCACGCCCCAGTGTTGTCACCTGTTGGTACACCATGACCCAGTGTTGTCAGCTGTTGGCACACCACCACCCAGTGTTGTCAGTGTTGGCACACCACGCCCTAGTGTTGTCACCTGTTGGTACACCACAACCCAGTGTTGTCACCTGCTGGCACACCACGCCCCAGTGTTGTCACCTGTTGGCACACCACACCACGCCCCAGTGTTGTCACCTGTTGGCATACCACACCACGACCCAGTGTTGTCACCTGTTGGCACACCATGACCCAGTGTTGTCACCTGTTGGCACACCACGACCCAGTGTTGTCACCTGTTGGTACACCACGACCCAGTGTTGTCAACTGTTGGCACAGGAAGAGGACCAGTAAGGCCAGAGAACCCCTAGAGTGTTATGACCTCACTACAGAGCCTACCAGGTTCTCCTGACCTCTGACCTCACGCCACAATGGATAGGTTTATCGTTTTATCAAAGGTCAGGTGAGTGGCTGGCCGGGTGGGTCAGGAGGTCCTTCATCCTCTGACCCCAGCTGGAGCAGGGCGACGGGGTGCTGATCCTCCGTCTTGTGTGAGTCAGGAATATGTACACAAGTGACGTTGTGAGTCACGTGAGCTCGGGTGGGTGGGTGACGCTGCCCAGGTCCTCCCGTCTGCTGCAGTGAGGGTCACACCCAGACCCACGCGCGGGTCAGAGATGCTCCCAGGGTCACGTGGGTCTGTCTGTCAACACATTGGCTGGCGCCTCCTTGTGGTACCCCTCCCATCCCATCTTCCCAGGACACCTCCTTGTGGTACCCCTCCCACCCCATCTTCCCAGGGCACCTCCTTGTGGTACCTCTCCCACCCCATCTTCCCAGGGCACCTCCTTTTGGTACCCCTCCCACCCCATCTTCCCAGGACACCTCCTTGTGGTACCCCTCCCACCCCATCTTCCCAGGGCACCTCCTTGTGGTACCCCTCCCACCCCATCTTCCCAGGGCACCTCCTTGTGGTACCCCTCCCATCTCCCATCTTCCCAGGACACCTCCTTGTGGTATCCCTCCCATCTCCCATCTTCCCAGGACACCTCCTTGTGGTACCCCTCCCACCCCATCTTCCCAGGGCACCTCCTTGTGGTACCTCTCCCATCCCATCTTCCCAGGGCACCTCCTTGTGGTACCTCTCCCATCCCATCTTCCCAGGACACCTCCTTGTGGTACCCCTCCCACCCCATCTTCCCAGGTCCCACCCCATCTTCCCAGGACACCTCCTTGTGGTACCCCTCCCACCCCATCTTCCCAGGGCACCTCCTTGTGGTACCCCTCCCATCCCATCTTCCCAGGACACCTCCTTGTGGTACCCCTCCCATCCCATCTTCCCAGGTCCCACCCCATCTTCCCAGGACACCTCCTTGTGGTACCCCTCCCACCCCATCTTCCCAGGACACCTCCTTGTGGTACCCCTCCCATCCCATCTTCCCAGGACACCTCCTTGTGGTATCCCTCCCATCTCCCATCTTCCCAGGACACCTCCTTGTGGTACCCCTCCCACCCCATCTTCCCAGGGCACCTCCTTGTGGTACCTCTCCCATCCCATCTTCCCAGGGCACCTCCTTGTGGTACCTCTCCCATCCCATCTTCCCAGGACACCTCCTTGTGGTACCCCTCCCACCCCATCTTCCCAGGTCCCACCCCATCTTCCCAGGACACCTCCTTGTGGTACCCCTCCCACCCCATCTTCCCAGGACACCTCCTTGTGGTACCCCTCCCACCCCATCTTCCCAGGTCCCACCCCATCTTCCCAGGACACCTCCTTGTGGTACCCCTCCCACCCCATCTTCCCAGGACACCTCCTTGTGGTACCCCTCCCATCCCATCTTCCCAGGACACCTCCTTGTGGTATCCCTCCCATCTCCCATCTTCCCAGGACACCTTGTGGTACCCCTCCCACCCCATCTTCCCAGGGCACCTCCTTGTGGTACCTCTCCCATCCCATCTTCCCAGGGCACCTCCTTGTGGTACCTCTCCCATCCCATCTTCCCAGGACACCTCCTTGTGGTACCCCTCCCACCCCATCTTCCCAGGTCCCACCCCATCTTCCCAGGACACCTCCTTGTGGTACCCCTCCCACCCCATCTTCCCAGGACACCTCCTTGTGGTACCCCTCCCACCCCATCTTCCCAGGTCCCACCCCATCTTCCCAGGACACCTCCTTGTGGTACCCCTCCCACCCCATCTTCCCAGGACACCTCCTTGTGGTACCCCTCCCACCCCATCTTCCCAGGACACCTCCTTGTGGTACCCCTCCCAGCCCATCTTCCCATGACACCTCCTTGTGGTACCCCTACCACCCCATCTTCCCAGGACACCTCCTTGTGGTACCTGTCCTGCCCAGGGCAGCCCTTCCTTCCCTCGTATTATCTTTAACCTGGCCATTGTCTGGCTCGTGTTGTGAGGTGGTACAGGCCATGATGTGTTGGTGTTAATATTAACATTATGACACACGCACACTAGGACGTCCCTAGACTAGACTAACCTCACTCGTCTACACTCAACTTTATTCTTTATTTTGATCCCGGAGCGAGATCCTTCAGGACCTGACCACCTCAAGAATCCTATGCACTACACTATTATACTTCCTACCTCCCACCTGCCCCCTCCCTTCCTTCCCTCACCCTCAAGTCAAGCCAGACCCCAGCCTCTCCTCCTCCCTCAGCAACGACCGTGTCAACTTTCACACACGCCTGGCTGGTGGGGAGGTGTGGGCCGCCACCACGCGGATCTGATGTAATATCCTTAGCGTCGCAGGGTTCCTCCCGTCACCTGGTTCATGGCTTTACTTCACCTTCATGACACAGAGTAAATGGCTGATCACATCACAGGTTTGAGGTAACAAACTACCTCAGGATTTTCCGGTAGCAGAATGGCAGGAAAGTGGAGGGTCCCTCGGTGAAGTTTTCTGAAAAAAAACTAAAAAAACAGAAACTGTGAACACATGTTTGTATATACTTTTCAGTTACATTATCTTGTATAATATATATTATGGTGTATTCTTATAATAGATGTATTGTAGTATATTCCATGACAAATGTATATGCAAATGAGATAAATGACGTAGTGTGTGAGGAGGGAAATATGGTCTTGATGCCGTAACTGATGATGAACTGGTGCTGGTCTGCTGGGCTGGGGTGCTGACGAGGCTTCCCACGTGCACCACTGGCCCACGTGACGAGGGACGTGTACACACTGACGTACACCACTGGGCCACGTGACGAGGGACGTGTACACACTGACGTGCACCACTGGGCCACGTGACGAGGGACGTGTACACACTGACGTGTTGAGTCACACTGTACTGGGCAGCAGATGGACGTGTGAGGCGCGTATGTCTTACCAAGAGAAAGTAAACAAACATTTTGGTCATTTGTGGTTGTGTGGTTATGTATACGTACATACATGTGAGTGTAGACACACGCATATGTACGTATAGGATTGTACATGCATGTGATCAGTGAAGATTTGTTCATGTTGGAAACAGTTATCATCAGTGGGTGTTGTGTTGTGGTCTTGCCTGGGTCTTGCCTGGGTGTTGTGTTGTGGTCATGCGTGGGTCTTGCCTGGGTGTTGTGTTGTGGTCATGTGTGGGTCCTGCGTGGGTGTTGTGTTGTGGTCATACGTGGGTCTTGCCTGGGTATTGTGTTGTAGTCATACGTGGGTCTTGCCTGGGTGTTGTGTTGTGGTCATACGTGGGTCTTGCCTGGGTGTTGTGTTGTGGTCATGCGTGGCCCATGACTTCATGACCCCAGGACCCTGCCCGTATGCCAGCCACGACCTGCCTGGCTATGACGACCATCCAGCCTGAGCGACCACTGTCCTGTGGCCAGACGTTTCATCACCCCAAGTTGTAATCATTCGTGTTATACCTTCCCTGGTGCCACCGTGTGTGTGTGTGTGTGTGTGTGTGTGTGTGTGTGTGTGAGGCAGAGCACACATCTACTAATCCAGTACAGTAAGTCGGGTTCACTCCACCCTGCAGGGTACGGCAGTTCTCATGCAAATGATAGGAAGATAAGAAGATGTGATGAGCATTGTCTCGTAATTACAGTAGTTATATCCTGGAGGAAGTGAACATTGAGATATAACTTACTTAAGTGTACATGTTTGAGAGAGTGTACTGATGTGTGTACGCGAGTTGTGAGTTCACATCTCAAGGTGAACACCAATATTATGTTACCAGAGCCACGAAGTTTGCCAGGTTGTATGTAGACGGTCGGGGGGTGTGGACGTGACGGAGGTTAACCGTCACACTGTGTGACGGGTACTTCATAAGCCGAGCAAACACCTGTCATCACAACCCTGCACACACAACACTGCCGTACGTACGTACAACCCACACACACACAATGGAATTTATTAAAAAAGGTGGTGACTGTATTATTGACTGGTTGGTAAGGTTATTTAATGTATGTATGACTCATGGTGAGGTGCCTGAGGATTGGCGGAATGCTTGCATAGTGCCATTGTACAAAGGCAAAGGGGATAAGAGTGAGTGCTCAAATTACGGAGGTTTAAGTTTGTTGAGTATTCCTGGCAAATTATATGGGAGGGTATTGATTGAGAGGGTGAAGGTATGTACAGACAATCAGATTGGGGAAGAGCAGTGTGGTTTCAGAAGTGGTAGAGGATGTGTGGATCAGGTGTTTGCTTTGAAGAATGTATGTGAGAAATACTTAGAAAAGCAAATGGATTTGTATTTAGCATTTATGGATCTGGAGAAGGCATTTGATAGAGGTGCTCTGTGGAAGGTATTAAGAATATATGGTGTGGGAGGCAAGTTGTTAGAATCAGTGAAAAGTTTTTATCGAGGATGTAAGGCATGTGTACGTGTAGGAAGAGAGGAAAGTGATTGGTTCTCAGTGAATGTAGGTTTGCGGCAGGGGTGTGTGATGTCTCCATGGTTGTTTAATTTGTTTATGGATGGGGTTGTTAAGGAGGTGAATGCAAGGGTTTTGGAAAGAGGGGCAAGTATGCAGTCTGTTGTGGATGAGAGAGCTTGGGAAGTGTCAGTTGTTGTTCGCTGATGATGCAGCGCTGGTGGCTGATTCATGTGAGAAACTGCAGAAGCTGGTGACTGAGTTTGGTAAAGTGTGTGAAAGAAGAAAGTTAAGAGTAAATGTGAATAAGAGCAAGGTTATTAGGTACAGTAGGGTTGAGGGTCAAGGCAATTGGGAGGTAAGTTTGAATGGAGAAAAACTGGAGAAAGTGAAGTGTTTTAGATATCTGCGAGTGGATTTGGCAGCGGATGGAACCATGGAAGCGGAAGTGAATCATAGGGTGGGGGATGGGGCAAAAATTCTGGGAGCATTGAAAAATGTGTGGAAGTCGAGAACATTATCTCGGAAAGCAAAAATGGGTATGTTTGAAGGAATAGTGGTTCCAACAATGCTATATGGTTGTGAGGCGTGGGCTATAGATACAGTTGTGCGGAGGGGGGTGGATGTGCTGGAAATGAGATGTTTGAGGACAATATGTGGTGTGAGGTGGTTTGATCGAGTAAGTAATGTAAGGGTAAGAGAGATGTGTGGTAATAAAAAAAAAGTGTGGTTGAGAGAGCAGAAGAGGGTGTTTTGAAATGGTTTGGTCACATGGAGAGAATGAGTGAGGAAAGATTGACCAAGAGGATATACGTGTCAGAGGTGGAGGGAACGAGGAGAAGTGGGAGACCAAATTGGCGGTGGAAAGATGGAGTGGAAAAGATTTTGTGTGATCGAGGCCTGAACATTCAGGAGGGTGAAAGGCGTGCAAGGAATAGAGTGAATGGGAACGATGTCGTATACCGGGGTCGACGTGCTGTCAATGGATTGAACCAGGGCATGTGAAGCGTCTGGGGTAAACCATGGAAAGTTTTGTGGGGCCTGGATGTGGAAAGGGAGCTGTGGTTTCGGTGCATTATTACATGACAGCTAGAGACTGAGTGTGAACGAATGGGGCCTTTGTTGTCTTTTCCTAGCGCTACCTCACGCACATGTGGGGGGAGGGGGTTGTCATTTCATGTGTGGCGAGGTGGCGATGGAAATGAATAAAGGCAGACAGTATGAATTATGTACATGTCTCTATATGTATATGTCTGTGAGTATATGTATATGTATACGTTGAGATGTATAGGTATGTATATTTGCGTGTGTGGACGTGTATGTATATACATGTGTATGTGGATGGGTTGGGCCATTCTTTCGTCTGTTTCCTTGCGCTACCTCGCTAACGCGGGAGACAGCGAGAAAGCAAAATAAATAAATAGATAAATATTCATTTTCTTTCATGCATATTTCTTCATACATGTTCGCCATTTCCCGCGTTAGCGAGGTAGCGTTAAGACAAGAGGACTGAACTTTGAGGGAATATCTTCTCTTGGCCACCTTCTCTGTTCCTTCTTTTGGAAAAGTAAAAACGGGAGGGGAGGATTTCCAGTCCCCCGCTCCCTCCCCTTTTAGTCGTCTTCTACGACACGCAGAGAATACGCTGGGAGTTGCCTGAGTCGTCCTGGATAACGTAAGAAAAGGTTTATTTTCCCAGGATGGTGGAGACCAGTGAATGCCCACCTCCTCCTCCTCCTCCTTGTCGTCGTCGTCGTCCTGTGCACCAGATACTGACCACGGCGCGACCTGGCCTGGCAGGTGACGTCTGTCTCTCCCGCCACCCACACTGATGTGGCTCCCTTGGGGTGATGGGACCATCCAGGAGAAAGTCCCCCTCCTCCTCCCCCACGGTGGCTCCCGTCCACTGAGCTCCGTCCTTCTCAAGGCAGTAGGGCACCCCACTTGTCCCCCTTTCCCTCCCCCCAGTGTGGCGTCCCCCAGGTCCTGGTTACCAGGGGAGCTCACACACGGCAGCTTCTGGCCTGCTGGAGCTGTTCATGACGCGCGCTGGGGAACCAGTTAGAGAGTTCCCTCCCTCCTTACCTCCCTCCTCCCCCAGCTCGCTACCTACCTACCTACCAGGCTACCAGAGAAGCATCCTACCAGGCTACCAGAGAAGCATCCTACCAGGCTACCAGAGAAGCATCCTACCAGGCTACCAGAGAAGCATCCTACCAGGCTACCAGAGAAGCATCCTACCAGGCTACCAGAGAAGCATCCTACCAGGCTACCAGAGAAGCATCCTACCAGGCTACCAGAGAAGCATCCTACCAGGCTACCAGAGAAGCATCCTACCAGGCTACCAGAGAAGCGTCCTACCAGGCTACCAGAGAAGCATCCTACCAGGCTACCTGAGAAGCATCCTACCAGGCTACCAGAGACGCATCCTACCAGGCTACCAGAGACGCATCCTACCAGGCTACCTGAGAAGCATCCTACCAGGCTACCAGAGACGCATCCTACCAGGCTACCAGAGAAGCGTCCTACCAGGCTACCAGACAAGCATGCGAGACGTGTGAAACATACGCTGGGGGAGACCAAGTTTACACCCTGGATAGACTTAGCTTATACCTTGTGGAGACTAACTTTACACCCTGGGGTAGACTAGGTTTACACCCTGGGGTAGACTAGGTTTACACCCTAGAGTAGACTAGGTTTGCAGCCTGGGGTAGACTAGGTTTACAGCCTGGGTAGACTAGGTTTGCAGCCTGGGTAGACTAGGTTTACAGCCTGGGGTAGACTAGGTTTGCAGCCTGGGTAGAATGGGTTTACAGCCTGGGTAGACTAGGTTTACAGCCTGGGTAGACTAGGTTTGCAGCCTGGGTAGACTAGGTTTGCAGCCTGGGTAGACTAGGTTTGCAGCCTGGGTAGACTAGGTTTACAGCCTGGGTAGACTAGGTTTGCAGCCTGGGTAGACTAGGTTTGCAGCCTGGGTAGACTAGGTTTACAGCCTGGGTAGACTAGGTTTACAGCCTGGGTAGACTAGGTTTGCAGCCTGGGTAGACTAGGTTTGCAGCCTGGGTAGACTAGGTTTGCAGCCTGGGTAGAATGGGTTTACAGCCTGGGTAGACTAGGTTTACAGCCTGGGTAGACTAGGTTTGCAGCCTGGGTAGACTAGGTTTGCAGCCTGGGTAGACTAGGTTTGCAGCCTGGGTAGACTAGGTTTACAGCCTGGGTAGACTAGGTTTGCAGCCTGGGTAGACTAGGTTTGCAGCCTGGGTAGACTAGGTTTGCAGCCTGGGTAGAATGGGTTTACAGCCTGGGTGGACTAGGTTTGCAGCCTGGGTAGACTAGGTTTGCAGCCTGGGTAGACTAGGTTTACAGCCTGGGTAGACTAGGTTTACAGCCTGGGTAGACTAGGTTTGCAGCCTGGGTAGACTAGGTTTACAGCCTGGGTAGACTAGGTTTGCAGCCTGGGTAAGAGTAAGTTTACAGCCTGGGTAAGAGTAAGTTTACATCCTGGGGTAGACTAATCTTGGATATAGTAAACACTAGTTTGTGTTCGCCAGGAGCGGGACCCGTCAGCCACCAACCCTCACGTCCACTGCAGCTGGCAATGTGGGACACCAGTTTGCCCAGAGTATATGGTGTTGTCTGCATCCATCCTGCTGCTGGTTGTTTACTGTGGTGTTGTCTGCATCCATCCTGCTGCTGGTTGTTTACTGTGGTGTTGTCTGCATCCATCCTGCTGCTGGTTGTTTACTGTGGTGTTGTCTGCATCCATCCTGCTGCTGGTTGTTTACTGTGGTGTTGTCTGCATCCATCCTGCTGCTGGTTGTTTACTGTGGTGTTGTCTGCATCCATCCTGCTGCTGGTTGTTTACTGTGGTGTTGTCTGCATCCATCCTGCTGCTGGTTGTTTACTGTGGTGTTGTCTGCATCCATCCTCCTGCTGGTTGTTTACTGTGGTGTTGTCTGCATCCATCCTGCTGCTGGTTGTTTACTGTGGTGTTGTCTGCATCCATCCTGCTGCTGGTTGTTTACTGTGGTGTTGTCTGCATCCATCCTGCTGCTGGTTGTTTACTGTGGTGTTGTCTGCATCCATCCTGCTGCTGGTTGTTTACTGTGGTGTTGTCTGCATCCATCCTGCTGCTGGTTGTTTACTGTGGTGTTGTCTGCATCCATCCTGCTGCTGGTTGTTTACTGTGGTGTTGTCTGCATCCATCCTCCTGCTGGTTGTTTACTGTGGTGTTGTCTGCATCCATCCTGCTGCTGGTTGTTTACTGTGGTGTTGTCTGCATCCATCCTGCTGCTGGTTGTTTACTGTGGTGTTGTCTGCATCCATCCTCCTGCTGGTTGTTTACTGTGGTGTTGTCTGCATCCATCCTGCTGCTGGTTGTTTACTGTGGTGTTGTCTGCATCCATCCTGCTGCTGGTTGTTTACTGTGGTGTTGTCTGCATCCATCCTCCTGCTGGTTGTTTACTGTGGTGTTGTGTGCATCCATCCTGCTGCTGGTTGTTTACTGTGGTGTTGTCTGCATCCATCCTGCTGCTGGTTGTTTACTGTGGTGTTGTTTGCATCCATCCTGCTGCTGGTTGTTTACTGTGGTGTTGTCTGCATCCATCCTCCTGCTGGTTGTTTACTGTGGTGTTGTCTGCATCCATCCTGCTGCTGGTTGTTTACTGTGGTGTTGTCTGCATCCATCCTCCTGCTGGTTGTTTACTGTGGTGTTGTCTGCATCCATCCTCCTGCTGGTTGTTTACTGTGGTGTTGTCTGCATCCATCCTGCTGCTGGTTGTTTACTGTGGTGTTGTCTGCATCCATCCTGCTGCTGGTTGTTTACTGTGGTGTTGTCTGCATCCATCCTGCTGCTGGTTGTTTACTGTGGTGTTGTCTGCATCCATCCTCCTGCTGGTTGTTTGTGTTGTCTGCATTCATCCATCCTGCTGACTGTTTACTGTGGTGTTGTCTGTATCCATCCTCCTGCTGGTTGTTTATGTTGTCTGCATCCATCCATCCTGCTGACTGTTTACTGTGGTGTTGTCTGCACCGATCCTGCTGCTGGTTGTTTACTGTGGTGTTGTCTGCATCCATCCCTCTGCTGGTTGTTTACTGTGGTGTTGTCTGCATCCATCCTGCTGCTGGTTGTTTACTGTGGTGTTGTCTGCATCCATCCTGCTGCTGGTTGTTTACTGTGGTGTTGTCTGCATCCATCCTGCTGCTGGTTGTTTACTGTGGTGTTGTCTGCATCCATCCTCCTGCTGGTTGTTTACTGTGGTGTTGTCTGCATCCATCCTCCTGCTGGTTGTTTACTGTGGTGTTGTCTGCATCCATCCTGCTGTTGGTTGTTTACTGTGGTATTGTCTGCATCCATCCTGCTGGTTGTTTACTGTGGTGTTGTCTGCATCCATTCTCCTGCTGGTTGTTTACTGTGGTGTTGTCTATATCCATCCTGCTGCTGGTTGTTTACTGTGGTGTTGTCTGCATCCATCCTGCTGCTGGTTGTTTACTGTGGTGTTTCTGCATCCATTCTCCTGCTGGTTGTTTACTGTGGTGTTGTTTGCACCCATCCTGCTGGTTGTTTACTGTGGTGTTGCTTGCATCCATCCTGTCGGCTGTTTACTGTGGTGTTTGCATCCATCATCCTGCTGGTTGTTTACTGTGGTATTGTCTGCATCCATCCTCCTGCTGGTTGTTTACTGTGGTGTTGTCTGCATCCATCCTGCTGCTGGTTGTTTACTGTGGTGTTGTCTGCATCCATTCTCCTGCTGGTTGTTTACTGTGGTGTTGTCTGCATCCAATATTCCTGCTGGTTGTTTACTGTGGTGTTGTCTGCATCCATCCTGCTGGCTGTTTACTGTGGTGTTTGCATCCATCCTCCTGCTGGTTATTTACTGTGGTGTTGTCTGCATCCATCCTCCTGCTGGTTGTTTACTGTGGTGTTGTCTGCATCCATCCTTCTGCTGGTTGTTTACTGTGGTGTTGTCTGCATCCATTCTCCTGCTGGCTGTTTACTGTGGTGTTGTTTGCACCCATCCTGCTGGTTGTTTACTGTGGTGTTGTCTGCATCCATCCTCCTGCTGGTTGTTTACTGTAGTGTTGTCTGCATCCATCCTGCTGGCTGTTTACTGTGGTGTTTGCATCCATCCTCCTGCTGGTTATTTACTGTGGTGTTGTCTGCATCCATCCTCCTGCTGGTTGTTTACTGTGGTGTTGTCTGCATCCATCCTTCTGCTGGTTGTTTACTGTGGTGTTGTCTGCATCCATCCTGCTGGTTGTTTAGTGTAGTGTTGTCTGCATCCATCCTGCTGGCTGTTTACTGTGGTGTTTGCATCCATCCTCTTGCTGGTTATTTACTGTGGTGTTTGCATCCATCCTCCTGCTGGTTATTTACTGTGGTGTTGCCTGCATCCATCCTCCTGCTGGTTGTTTATTGTAGTGTTGTCTGCATCCATCCTCCTGCTGGTTGTTTACTGAGGTGTTGTCTGCATCCATACTCCTGCTGGTTGTTTACTGTAGTGTTGTCTGCATCCATCCTCCTGCTGGTTGTTTACTGTGGTGTTGCTTGCATCCATCCTGTCGGCTGTTTACTGTGGTGTTTGCATCCTTCCTGCTGATTGTTTACTGAGGTGTTGTTTGTTTAGGATACAGTTGAGGAAGGATCTGTTCTACTGTATTTCCATCATTATCCCAACAGATGGCGGACCAGGGACAGGCAGGAGACGCGATCAATAAAGGATAAATCAGTTATTGAGTCACAGGAGATAACGTTACATGTGGAGACACTGAGGAAAGTTCTCGCGAAAACACACGAGGATGGAGAAGAGATGATAGTGAAGGTATAACAGAGGATATATCCCAGTGGTGTCCCAGACCAGTGTGGGCCAGGTCCCAGCCAGGTGTGCCTGTGGTCCAGCTATCACAGATCGGACGGTTACAATAAAACCAGAGTCTGTCTGTGTCCAGAATTTAATTTATGTTCTGTTCTTAGATGGACTGTTACATCCGTTACGACACGTCAGAGAACTCGTGTGTATATAATTCCACCATTGTGTTCATCTCGGCCGCCTGCGATCCTTTGAGGTAATTACATTCGTCTAACATCTCAGTAGAGCGGGTCGTGCTGCATGGCTGACGTCCTCCTGCTCACGGTACAGGGTAGTGACTGTACCTCCCGGAGGCGGGAGCAGTGTCCCGTGCCGCCGCCAGGGGGCCAGAGGTGTGGCGGGAAAGCTGTAACAACATTGGTTGGGGGTTACCTCAAGTTTCATTCATTTTTTTATTATCGTGGTTACATTAACGTTATATTATACATATACACACTTAACACTTGTGTTTAGTGATAACAGTTATTATCAAGCTGATCATTAAGGATATTATGTTTCCAGGAAGAAAAAAATAAATGTTCGAAAACATAGTAACCGCCAACTCAAGGTAACAGCGTTACCATAGACCATGTCATAGTTTCTCTTCTTGTTATTTCTGGTCTTTACAAAAGAGGTAAGTATTAGCGGCTCTTACCTCCTGCAGAGCGGTAAGGGAGTCACGGTTTTCCACAGTGTCGTGATGGTTTGGCTTAAATGGTTCATTTTACATTCAGTGGTTACCTCACGGTTCAGTGGTTGTCTTATGTTACATGATTAAGTATAGGCCGCTCACGTCAGGCGGGAAGTGGTAATACTGACGTCCGGAAATCATGAGACTGACCACGGCTGGTCATGTTGGCTGACCACGGCTGGTCATGTTGACTGACCACGGCTGGTCATGTTGGTTGACCACGGCTGGTCATGTTGACTGACCACGGCTGGTCATGTTGGTTGACCACGGCTGGTCATGTTGGTTGACCACGGCTGGTCATGTTGGCTGACCACGGCTGGTCATGTTGACTGACCACGGCTGGTCATGTTGACTGACCACGGCTGGTCATGTTGGCTGACCACGGCTGGTCATGTTGGCTGACCACGGCTGGTCATGTTGGCTGACCACGGCTGGTCATGTTGGCTGACCACGGTTGGTCATGTTGGCTGACCACGGCTGGTCATGTTGACTGACCACGGCTGGTCATGTTGACTGACCACGGCTGGTCATGTTGGCTGACCACGGCTGGTCATGTTGGCTGACCACGGCTGGTCATGTTGACTGACCACGGCTGGTCATGTTGGCTGACCACGGCTGGTCATGTTGACTGACCACGGTTGGTCATGTTGACTGACCACGGTTGGTCATGTTGGCTGACCACGGCTGGTCATGTTGGCTGACCACGGCTGGTCATGTTGGCTGACCACGGCTGGTCATGTTGACACCACGGCTGGTCATGTTGGCTGACCACGGTTGGTCATGTTGGCTGACCACGGCTCGTCATGTTGACTGACCACGGCTGGTCATGTTGACTGACCACGGCTGGTCATGTTGGCTGACCACGGCTGGTCATGTTGGCTGACCACGGCTGGTCATGTTGACTGACCACGGCTGGTCATGTTGGCTGACCACGGCTGGTCATGTTGACTGACCACGGTTAGTCATGTTGACTGACCACGGCTGGTCATGTTGACACCACGGCTGGTCATGTTGACTGACCACGGCTGGTCATGTTGGCTGACCACGGCTGGTCATGTTGACTGACCACGGCTGGTCGTGTTAAGATGAAGACGGTCACCTGATAATGAGGTAGATTGTCTCCACGTAACATGTCGTGTCACATGTAGAGAAAAGATACATATATAGAAATCATATGAAGTGCTGCTGAAGCATGATTGCAACCTCATAACTTTCATCATGGACGAGTGTGTATAGCATCACTAGCAACATATCTTGAATGATATATCTTACATATAGATGGTAATATATATAGGGAGTCAGGTCGTCATCATAACGTCACAGGGAGTCAGGTCGTCATTATAACGTCACAGGGAGTCAGGTCGTCGTTATAACGTCACAGGGAGTCAGGTCGTCATTATAACGTCACAGGGAGTCAGGTCGTCGTTATAACGTCACAGGGAGTCAGGTCGTCATTATAACGTCACATGGAGTCAGGTCGTCATTATAACGTCACAGGGAGTCAGGTCGTCATCATAACGTCACAGGGAATCAGGTCGTCATCATAACGTCACAGGGAGTCAGGTCGTCATTATAACGTCACAGGGAGTCAGGTCGTCATTATAACGTCACAGGGAGTCAGGTCGTCATTATAACGTCACAGGGAGCCAGGTCGTCGTTATAACGTCACAGGGAGTCAGGTCGTCGTTATAACGTCACAGGGAGTCAGGTCGTCGTTATAACGTCACATGGAGTCAGGTCGTCATTATAACGTCACATGGAGTCAGGTCGTCATTATAACGTCACAGGGAGTCAGGTCGTCATTATAACGTCACAGGGAGTCAGGTCGTCATTGTGACGTCACAGGGAGTCAGGTCGTCGTTATAACGTCACAGGGAGTCAGGTCGTCGTTATAACGTCACAGGGAGTCAGGTCGTCATTATAACGTCACAGGGAGTCAGGTCGTCATTATAACGTCACAGGGAGTCAGGTCGTCATTATAACGTCACAGGGAGTCAGGTCGTCATTATAACGTCACATGGAGTCAGGTCGTCATCATAACGTCACAGGGAGTCAGATCGTCATTATAACGTCACATGGAGTCAGGTCGTCATCATAACGTCACAGGGAGTCAGGTCGTCAGTATAACGTGACAGGGAGTCAGGTCGTCATTATAACGTCACAGGGAGTCAGGTCGTCATTATAACGTCACATGGAGTCAGGTCGTCATTATGACGTCACAGGGAGTCAGGTCGTCGTTATAACGTCACATGGAGTCAGGTCGTCATTATGACGTCACAGGGAGTCAGGTCGTCATTATAACGTCACATGGAGTCAGGTCGTCATTATGACGTCACAGGGAGTCAGGTCGTCAAACAGGTTTGTCTGGCCTTGAGGGTCACCTGGGGTGGTTGGATGGGGGTGGAGGAGATGTTTACATGTCTTTAATCCAAGTGGCGAAGGAATGTTGATCTGGTCGACCTCCCACCACACATACACACACACACAGCAAGGAACGACCAGCGTGGTCGTACATTTCATTTAATTATGAACGACCAGCGTGGTCGTACATTTAACAGAGAACTTCTGGTGTGCAACACCAAGGTGGGTCAGGCGCGAGAGCAAGAACACCTGACGTTCTCTTAGGATTTTCCTTCCTGGGTGTGCGTTCCTGGAAGCTTTACGTTCTTTTAGCCTTGACTTTCGTCGTATCATTTAAATTCCTTCATGATCTACCTTCCTGCACAGGCTACTACATCCCTCACTACGCATGTAGAAGGAGAGGACTCTACACATCACCGCTGCTGGGCGCCTCACTTAATATACTTAGAACACTTGATTTCAAAATGTAAGTTCTCCAACTCCCTCACGAACGTCTCGACTTAAAGCTAAAGAATCATTGTAATTGATGTTATGATGGTAATTAGTAATTAGTAATTTAAATATCTATTACGGTATTAATGATTTTTTATAAGATATTCATTATCGCCTTCATGATCTATCATGACGTGTTACATTATCTGTTATGACGTGTTACATGATCTACTATGACGTGTTACATGATCTATCAAGACGTGTTATATTTCATGTGAGAGAGGTACAAGAGATTCATTTGTCATTACATGCGTTATTCTTATCTGTTAATAGTGAGTACTGGACCTTACCGGCAGCGTCACCCATCAGAGGCAAAATAAGTACATAGTGTTGTGATGACTGGACGGATCCTCCTACTGTTACTTGTGGTGTTACTTGTGTTACTTGTGTTCCTGATCAGTTACTTGTGTTACTGGACACCGTTGCTTCTGCTCCTGAAGTTTCTTGTAGTGTAACAGCACGGTGTTATTCATGATGTTACTTGACATTGTTACTTGTGATGTTACTTGACTATTACCTGTGTTACTCTGTACTGTTACTTGTGGTGTTAAATGACACTGTTACATGTGGCGTTGCCACGGAAAATACATAAACGTACACAGACATACACATAGACACATGTACATATCTAAACTTGCTTTACCTTCATCCATTTCTGGCGCTACCCCGCCACACAGGAAACAGCATCGCTACCTCCTGCTTCAGCGAGGTAGCGCCAGGAATACAGACAAGAAAGGCCACATTCGTTCACACTCAGTCTCTAGCTGTCATGTGTAATGCGCCAAAACCACAGCTCCCTTTCCACATCCAGGCCCCACAGACCTTTTCATGGTTTACCCCAGACGTTTCACATGCCCTAGTTCAGTCCATTGACAATGCGTCGACCCCCGTATACCACATCGTTCCAATTACTCTATTCCTTGCATGCTTCTCACCTTCCTGTATGTTCAGGCCCCGATCGCTCAAAATCACTTTCACTCAATCCTTCTACCTCCAATTTGGTCTCCTGCTTCTTCTTGTTCCCTCCACCTCTGACACATATATCCTCTTTGTCAATCTTTCCTCACTCATTCGCTCCATGCGTCCAAACCATTTCAACACACCCTCTTCTCTCTCAATCACACTCTTTTTATTTCCACACATCTCTCTTACCCTTTCATTACTTACTCGATCAAACCACCTCACACCACATATTGTCCTCAAACATTTCATTTCCAACACGTCCACCCTCCTCTGTACAACCATATCTATAGCCCATGCCTCGCAACCACATAATATTGTTGGAACTACTATTCTTCAAACATAATCATTTTTTGCTCTCCGAGATAACCTTATCTCCTCCCACACATTCTTCATCGTTCCCAGAACCTTCGCCCCCTCTCCCACCCTGTGACTCACTTCCTCTTTTATGATTCCATTCGCTGCTGAGTCCACTCCCAGATATCTAAAATACTTCACTTCCTCCAATTTTTTTCATTCAAACTTACATCCCAGTCAACTTGTCCCTCAACCCTACTGAATCTCATAACCTTGCTCTTCTTCACATTTACTCTCAAGTCACCAACTGCTGCAGATTCTCAATCGAATCACCCACCAGAGCTGCATCATCGGCGAACAACTAACTCACTTCCCAAGCCCTCTCACCCCCAACAGACTGCACACTCGCCCCTCTCTCCAAAACTCTTGAGTTTACCTCCCTAACCACCCAATCTAAACAATTTAACAACCATGGAGACATCACACACCCCTGCCGCTGGCCGACCTTCACTGAGAACCAATCACTCTCCTTTCTTCCTACATGCCTTACATCCTTGGTAAAAACTTTTCACTGCTTCTAAGACCTACAAAGCATCTCTATCAACCCTATTATATGCCATCTCCAGATCCATAAATGCCACATACAAATCCGTCTGTTTTTCTAAGTATTTCTCACATACATTCTTCAAAGCAAACACCTGATCCACACATCCTCTACCACTTTTGAAACCACACTGCTCTTCCCCAGTCTGATGCTCTGTACATGCCTTTACCCTCTCAATTAACACCCTCCCATATCATTTTCCAGGAATACTTAACAAAGTAATGCCTCTGTAGTTTGAACACTCGCCTTTATCCCCTTTGCCTTTGTACAATGGCACTATGCAAGCATTTCGCCAATCCTCAAGCACTTCACCATGATCCATACATAAATTGAATATCCGTACCAACCAATCAACTGCAATACCGTCCAAACCCGCCGCCTCACCGGCTCTCATCTTCCGCAAAGCTTTCACTACCTCTTCTCTCTTAACCAAACCATTCTCCCTGACCCTCTCACTTCGGGTTGGGGTGGAGGATGGGGTATGATGTGACTGTGATGACAAACGTCTGAGTACGATATCTGTTCCATAAGAACGTGGCAACCTCTGATTACCACCGCTGGAAGTATGATGAAAGTCTTGTGGGTACGAGGATGTGTAGATGACTGAACACCTTTTGTGCGCTAACAACCCCATGCGTATGAAGACTGAATATCCTGCGTACGATAATGACTCCATTAGTATGACGACTGAATCCTGTGGTGTACTTTAGTCTGTCGAGTACGATGAGTGAATATTTCATGTACGATAACAAACATTTGAGTTCGACGATGGAATACCCGATGTACGATACAAACTCTTTGCGTTCGGTAACTATTCCTCCCCCCCCCCCCCCCCACCAACACCTGTTCATCATGTCAACAGCGGTCAGTTCTGTTCCTTCCCATGTACGAGGTGAGGTCCACCACCTCATACATATGCACATGACAGACAGGAACTGTGACTTTCCAAATGCCTTCCTGGATCCTCATGCAGGAGGAACAGTAGACGAGGAAAGGAGGGAGGCTAGACTGTGTCCAGGCTGACCCCCACAGCCAGACGTCTGCCCCATCCCTCCTGCTAGCTGCCCTCAAGGTACAGTCCGTACAACAGCATCTGTCGAGTGCGTCTGTTCCACACTCCCACACCCAACTGTTCCCCGCCAGCTGTTCCACACTCCCACACCCAACTGTTCCCCACCAGCTGTTCCACACTCCCGCCCCCCACCAGCTGTTCCACACCACCCACCATCCCAGCTGTGCAGTCAGTGTGGCCAGCAGACGACTGTCCTCACAGCCTGGGTTAGCAAGCAGGACCACACATCACCAGATCACAGCTGTACACGCTGGTCCCACGAACACCCACCCACCCCTAACCTCCCGCTGCTTGAACACTGACGACCGGACGGAGGCGCGGGAGTGGAGGAGGAGGCGCGGGAGTGGAGGGAGAGGTGCAGGAGTGGAGGGAGAGGTGCAGGAGTGGAGGGAGAGGTGTAGGAGTGGAAGAGGACGCGCAGAAGTGGAGGGAGAGGTGCAGGAGTGGAGGGAGATGCGCAGGAGTGGAGGGAGAGGTGCAGGAGTGGAAGAGGAGGCGCAGAAGTGGAGGGAGAGGCGCAGGAGTGGAGGGAGAGGTGCAGGAGTGGAAGGAGAGGTGCAGGAGTGGAGGGAGAGGTGCAGGAGTGGAGGAGGAGGCGCGGGAGTGGAGGGAGAGGTGCAGGAGTGGAGGGAGAGGTGCAGGAGTGGAGGGAGAGGTGTAGGAGTGGAAGAGGAGGCGCAGAAGTGGAGGGAGAGGTGCAGGAGTGGAGGGAGATGCGCAGGAGTGGAGGGAGAGGTGCAGGAGTGGAAGAGGAGGCGCAGAAGTGGAGGGAGAGGCGCAGGAGTGGAGGGAGAGGTGCAGGAGTGGAGGGAGAGGCGCAGGAGTGGAAGAGGAGGCGCAGAAGTGGAGGGAGAGGTGCAGGAGTGGAGGGAGAGGCGCACGAGTGGAGGGAGAGGTGCAGGAGTGGAGGGAGAGGTGCAGAAGTGGAGGGAGAGGTGCAGGAGTGGAGGGAGAGGCGCAGGAGTGGAGGGAGAGGCGCAGGAGTGGAGGGAGAGGTGCAGGAGTGGAGGGAGAGGTGCAGGAGTGGAGGGAGAGGCGCGGGAGTAGAGGAGGAGGCGCAGGAGTGGAGGGAGAGGTGCAGGAGTGGAGGAGGAGGCGCAGGAGTGGAGGAGAGGTGCAGGAGTGGAGGGAGAGGTCGCAGGAGTGGAGAGAGAGGTGCAGGGAGTGGAAGAGGAGGCGCAGAAGTGGAGGGAGAGGTGCAGGAGTGGAGGGAGAGGTGCAGGAGTGGAAGAGGAGGCGCAGAAGAGGAGGGAGAGGTGCAGGAGTGGAGGGAGAGGCGCAGGAGTGGAGGGAGAGGTGCAGGAGTGGAGGGAGAGGTGCAGGAGTGGAGGGAGAGGCGCAGGAGTGGAGGGAGAGGTGCAGGAGTGGAGGGAGAGGTGCAGGAGTGGAGGGAGAGGTGCAGGAGTGGAGGGAGAGGTGCAGGAGTGGAGGGAGAGGCGCAGGAGTGGAGGGAGAGGCGCAGGAGTGGAGAGAGAGGTGCAGGAGTGGAAGAGGAGGCGCAGAAGTGGAGGGAGAGGTGCAGGAGTGGAGGGAGAGGTGCAGGAGTGGAAGAGGAGGCGCAGAAGAGGAGGGAGAGGTGCAGGAGTGGGGGGAGAGGCGCAGGAGTGGAAGGAGAGGTGCAGAAGTGGAGGGAGAGGTGCAAGAGTGGAGGGAGAGGCGCAGGAGTGGAGGGAGAGGTGCAGGAGTGGAAGAGGAGGGGCAAGAGTGGAGGGAGAGGCGCAGGAGTGGAGGGAGAGGTGCAGGAGTGGAGGGAGAGGTGCAGGAGTGGAGGGAGAGGTGCAGGAGTGGAGGGAGATGTGCAGGAGTGGAGGGAGAGGTGCAGGGAGAGAGAGACGCAACCTTTCCATTTTTTATCAACCAGATCTTTCAGATGAAGTCTTGGGGTTAGGTTCCTTGTTGCTAACCCCGTCTGTTGTGTTCCACTGTTGCCACATCCTTCCATCTTCATGGACGAGACACGGTGTCCAGATCACTCTTCACGAGCCGTATGGAATATTCTGTAAATGGTCACAAAAAAGACAGCTTTGCTATGTTATTCCTCCACTGTTACTTAGTCGTATATCAGGCGATGTTTATGAAGTCTGGCATGAGGGTGTCTGTCTTTCCATGTGAGCCACACTATGTGTATACTTACATGAAGTTCGTGACTGCACGATTATTGGGTTGTTATGTGGCAAAAAGATGTCTTCCCACATATCTCACACGATGACCAATGACTGATTTGTGACGACCATTCTTATCTTTATTTTGAGTCCAGAGATTAACATGAGGATGTTTCCAGCCAGGTTGATGGAACTCAGTCCAAGGATCGTTTCCAGCAAGAGCCAAGCAGTAGTCCAGATACACGGAAAGAGACTGCGGCCGCTTCTGAATGATGGCTTGTCTCATACATTCTTGCATTATCTTGTTATCATGTGACGTGTGTTGTTACCGTAGTGGTGTTTACATATGGTGATGACGTGATCCTTGACCAGCCACAATAAAAAGGTCAATGTGTACTTCCTTCTGGTCTCCTTCACACGACAAGTGTGGCTCCTTCGTCTCTCCCCTTCATAGAGGTGTGTCAACCTCCCCACCAAACGTGTCAACCTCCCCACCAAACGTGTCAACCTCCCCACCAAACGTGTCAACCTCCCCACCAAACGTGTCAACCTCCCCACCAAACATGTCAACCTCCTCACCAAACGTGTCAACCTCCCCACCAAACGTGTCAACCTCCCCACCAAACGTGTCAACCTCCCCACCAAACGTGTCAACCTCCTCACCAAACGTGTCAACCTCCCCACCAAACGTGTCAACCTCCCCACCAAACGTGTCAACCTCTCCACCAAACGTGTCAACCTCCTCACCAAACGTGTCAACCTCCCCGCCAAACGTGTCAACCTCCCCACCAAACATGTCAACCTCCCCACCAAACGTGTCAACCTCCCCACCAAGCGTGTCAACCTCCCCACCAAACATGTCAACCTCCCCACCAAACGTGTCAACCTCCCCACCAAACATGTCAACCTCCCCACCAAACGTGTCAACCTCTCCACCAAACGTGTCAACCTCTCCACCAAACGTGTCCACCCTCCCTTACTCCCTCCATCTTCACTGTACATCCTCCCTTCCTCCCTGGGTGTGATGTCGCTCTCCCTGGCTGCACCTGGCCGGGACGACCCTACAACATGTGCTGGTGTATCGTGTTCTCCCGTGTAGAGGGAGCAGACATTTCTGTTCGTCTTTATCATCTCCCTCCTTCCTCCCTGTCTCCCTGCCTGCCTTCTTTCCTCCCTGTCTCCCTGCCTGCCTTCCTTCCTCCCTGCTCTCCCCCTGACATCCCCATCGCCCCGGGCCGGGGTGTGTGGGCCACCTCCTCTCCCCTTAACCTCCCCATCACCCCGGGCCGGGGTGTGTGCTCAAGGGTAGTACTTCGTGGTCAAGGGTCTTACGTCGTGGTTAAAGGTCATACCGTCGTGGTCAAGGGTCGTACCGTCGTGCTCAAGGGTCGTACCGTCGTGCTCAAGGGTCGTACCATCGTGGTCAATGGTCGTACTGTCGTGGTCAATGGTCGTACCGTCGTGGTCAAGGGTCGTACCATCGAGGTCAAGGGTCGTACCGTCGTGGTCAAGGGTCGTACCGTCGTGGTCAAGGGTCGTACCATCGTGGTCAAGGGTCGTACCATCGAGGTCAAGGGTCGTACCGTCGTGGTCAATGGTCGTACTGGAGGATATAACAACTATCAAAGTCCAACATTTCCTCAGAGCTTTTAGCCCAGGGGCCGCGCCCCTGAAACTGAGAGTCCAGGTGTGACCTTCCCCAGGTCATGGCTGACCTCCTGCAGCGTGGTGTGGCGTGGGTAAGTAAGAACCCGCCACCAGCACAACCGCTCAACAAAAACTGGCACACAGGTTGACCCCGCTCGTCGATTCTCTGGTTCCCGGAACAATGGTTCGAACCCGCGTGCTCCATATCCGCTCAGGAAGGTCGACACTGTTGATTGATCTTGTGTCAAGTCTTGATGATGAGCGTCGTCAGCAGGTGAGCAGCAAGACGAGGGACGAGGTAATGATTCGCTAATCCCAGACCCTCATGTTGCTAGGGTAGCCAGCTGATGTGGAGCTCACCCCTAACGTTGGCAACACTGTCCACTGGCGGAGTTTGTTTACCCGTGATCAGCTGGTGAGGCTTGGCCAGATTTCTTGATCTGTTGACCTGGTTTCTGCTGTTACGTGATCAACAGAGGTATGTTATGCGAGGTGATTGGTTGAGCTTAATTAATACGAGACTGTACGTACCAGTTATATGATGCAGTCCTGCTATTAGACGTGTGATTCAACATAAGAAGTACAAGCCACATGACGTCAGTGTTCAAGTGATGGCTGGAACACGCCACACCGCTCACCACGTCAGGCTGGCTGGTGCCACTGTAACCTGGCCACACGCAACACACACATCTTCACACGATCACCAACATCTGAAACAGTATCACTAGCCGCATCGGGATCAGCAACACAACATAGAAACACTAGCAACATCGGAATCAGCAACACAACATAGAAATATAGCAACATCGGGATCAGCAACACAACATACAAACACTAGCAGCAACACGATCAGCAACACAACATAGAAACAACAACATGGGATCAGCAACACAACATAGAAACACTAGCAGCAACACGATCAGCAACTCAACATAGAAACACTAGCAACAACGGGATCAGCAACACAACATAGAAACACTAGCAGCAACACGATCAGCAACACAACATAGAAACATAGCAACATCGGGATCAGCAACACAACATAGAAACACTAACAGCAACACGATCAGCAACACAACATAGAAACATAGCAACACGGGATCACCAACACAACATAGAAACACTAGCAGCAACGGGATCAGCAACACAACATAGAAACACTAGCAACATCGGGATCAGCAACACAACATAGAAACACTAGCAACATCGGGATCAGCAACACAACATAGAAACACTAGCAGCAACGCGATCATCAACACTGATAACAGCAGAACGGTATGTTAAGCAACACAGTTCCCGCAACACTGCTGCCTCCAGTGTCAGTGTTGAAGTCATCATTCTCACACTGTCAGTTGCCAGCATGAATAATAATGTGTGGCCTCGTGTGTGGTGGTATAATGTGACGTCGTTCGTGTAGGACTTCGTCAGCCTTCACGAACGCCGCCAGGGGCGAGACCAGACACACCACCACCAGAACCCTGAGCTCCCGCCCCGCCGGGGACCTGGCTGGGTGTGGGTGGTGGGGGCGTGGGAGAGGGCAGGACGGGCGGGGGGCGGGGTAGGGTTAGATGAGGCAATTGTGTTGGAGAGAGAAAGTAAGGGAATGATGTGTTCCATACCTAGGATGACTCTCTCTCTCTCTCTCTCTCTCTCTCTCTCTCTCTCTCTCTCTCTCTCTCTCTCTCTCTCTCTCTCTCTCTCTCTCTCTCTCTCTCTCAGCCGTGGACGTCTCCCTGTCTTCGTGACAGGAGAAGCACCTTGCCTTCCTGTCTGTGGTCTGTTCTGTCTGTCTGTCTGTTTGTGGTCTGTCTTCTTCCTATCGTCTGTCTGTCTGTCTGGTGCCTGGTCTGTTCTGTCTGTTCATTGTTCCATTCCTTGGCTCCGTGCCTCTCCCTATCTAGTTTGTTTGTATTTAATCGCTTGTTTTTCATCCATTTATCTTGTCTGTGTTCTTGTTCGTGTGTTTGTGTAGTATTTCCCATGTGGTATGTACTAATGCTTATCTTTATTCTTATTGTTCTAGTATTTTCTTATATTTGTTTCTGTCATTGTTCTTCATTTGTTTTCACTTTGATTGTCGAGTTGTTTTCGTTATGTTGTGCTGTACTGTGCTTGTTTGTTGTTGTTCTCCTGCTACCATCGTAGGCCTACCTGGTCATCACACTGTCATATTCTATTTATTTTCTAACTTCCTCGGTGTCTGTAAGGTCATAAATACCTGCATTACTTTTTCTATGGTTTCTTTGTCGTGCGTGTAAACACCACATTTCTTGTTTCATTTGTATTTGCTCATCTCCCTCTCCAGAACTTTATGTTTGCTTCGTTGTCTTAACGAATGATTTCGTCTCTGGTGAACGACATCTCGTCTTCATCTTTGTCACTGTTATCTTTCTTGCTGTAGTTACGCTGGCCCATCGTCTTCACAGATCGTGGTGCAGAGTGGCGCTGGTCAGGGGCTAGTGTGTGTATGGCACTCCACCTGGTTCTGACCTTCTCACACAGGGGCACTGGTCAGGGGCTAGTGTGTGTGGCACTCCACCTGGCTCTGACCTTCTCACACAGGGGCACTGGTCAGGGGCTACTGTGTGTGTGGCACTCCACCTGGCTCTGACCTTCTCACACAGGTAACTGTAGTACCGCTGACCTGGCGTGTGTCACCACTTACTTCTCGATCATATTTCTGAACGAGTTTCTTGAAGATTTTGGTCCCCCTGTGTGGTCGTCCGTGGACTGCTGCTCGTATCATACAGTTGTATAGTCTGTATGATGATGTATGCGAGTGGTATATTCCGTGTGGTTATACGTGAACAGTATGTATGTGACGTGATCTACCCTCTGCCTGATGTTATACCTTCTGTTATCCTGTTATTCTGTTATCATGTGTCTGGTCTTGTTCTATTATTGTTCCTCCAGTACGTGTGTGTGTGTGTGTGTGTGTGTGTGTGTGTGTGTGTGTGTGTGTGTGTGTGTGTGTGTGTGTGTGTGTTGCTGGAAAACCAGACAATGTGAGATTGTTTACCTTAACCAGCGTCTCCCTTCCCACAGTCGTACCCCATCTGCCTCACCCACTCATCCCAGTGCCTTCCTCTCCCACCCACAGCTCGTCCCCTGGGGGCAGCTTTCTCTCCAGTATGGTTGACGGCGACGCTGGTACGTGATGGGTGCGGTGTGGGGTTGGCCGACCCTGAGGTTGGTGAGGGCAAGGTTGGGTCGGAAGGTTGTGCACGAGGGAGGGGTGCAGGTCGAGGAGGAGGTGGTGGAGGTTGATGTCTCTCCCACGGAGGCCACAAGGGAGGCCAGACGACAGAGACGGATGGAGAGAACAACCCCCTGCAGCGAGGCACCTGACTCATACGTTATATGAGAAAAAATTTAAGAATGCCAGACAATGACGTAGACAACTGACCAGATGACTGACACGCGGGAACATGACGGAGACGCCAGGGAAGGAAGGAGTCAGGTTCTGAGAACCACGGAAGGAAGGAGTCAGGTTCTGAGAACCACGGAAGGAAGGAGTCAGGTTCTGAGAACCACGGAAGGAAGGAGTCAGGTTCTGAGAACCACGGAAGGAAGGAGTCAGGTTCTGAGAACCACGGAAGGAAGGAGTCAGGTTCTGAGAACCACGGAAGGAAGGAGTCAGGTTCTGAGAACCACGGAAGGAAGGAGTCAGGTTCTTAGAACCACGGAAGGAAGGAGTCAGGTTCTGAGAACCACGGAAGGAAGGAGTCAGGTTTTGAGAACCATGGAAGGAAGGAGTCAGGTTCTGAGAACCATGGAAGGAAGGAGTCAGGTTCTGAGAACCACGGAAGGAAGGATATGACGGGATAGGTGTGGCGAGATGGTACGCCCCAGGATGTGTGCTCTACTACTTTACAAAGGGAAGATGTGACAGGAATGGGTTGAAACTGACCTGTTAGGCATATATATATATATATATATATATATATATATATATATATATATATATATATATATATATTTTTTTTTTTTTTTTTATACTTTGTCGCTGTCTCCCGCGTTTGCGAGGTAGCGCAAGGAAACAGACGAAAGAGATGGCCCCCCCCCCCCATACACATGTACATACGTCCACACACGCAAATATACATACCCACACAGCTTTCCATGGTTTACCCCAGACGCTTCACATGCCTTGATTCAATCCACTGACAGCACGTCAACCCCTGTATACCACATCGCTCCAATTCACTCTATTCCTTGCCCTCCTTTCACCCTCCTGCATGTTCAGGCCCCGATCACACAAAATCTTTTTCACTCCATCTTTCCACCTCCAATTTGGTCTCCCTCTTCTCCTCGTTCCCTCCACCTCCGACACATATATCCTCTTGGTCAATCTTTCCTCACTCATTCTCTCCATGTGCCCAAACCATTTCAAAACACCCTCTTCTGCTCTCTCAACCACGCTCTTTTTATTTCCACACATCTCTCTTACCCTTACGTTACTTACTCGATCAAACCACCTCACACCACACATTGTCCTCAAACATCTCATTTCCAGCACATCCATCCTCCTGCGCACATCTCTATCCATAGCCCACGCCTCGCAACCATACAACATTGTTGGAACCACTATTCCTTCAAACATACCCATTTTTGCTTTCCGAGATAATGTTCTCGACTTCCACACATTTTTCAAGGCTCCCAAAATTTTCGCCCCCTCCCCCACCCTATGATCCACTTCCGCTTCCATGGTTCCATCCGCTGACAGATCCACTCCCAGATATATATATATATATATATATATATATATATATATATATATATATATATATATATATATATATATATATATATCCCTGGGGATAGGGGAGAAAGAAAACTTCCCACGCATTCCTCACGTGTCGTAGAAGGCGACTAAAGGGGACGGGACTGGGGGGCTAGAAACCCTCCCCTCCTTGTATCTTAACTTTCTAAAAGGGGAAACAGAAGAAGGAGTCACGCGGGGAGTGCTCATCCTCCTCGAAGGCTCAGACTGGGGTGTCTAAATGTGTGTGGATGTAACCAAGATGAGAAAAAAGGAGAGATAGGTAGTATGTTTGAGGAAAGGAACCTGGATGTTTTGGCTCTGAGTGAAACGAAGCTCAAGGGTAAAGGGGAAGAGTGGTTTGGGAATGTCTTGGGAGTAAAGTCAGGGGTTAGTGAGAGGACAAGAGTAAGGGAAGGAGTAGCACTACTCCTGAAACAGGAGTGGTGGGAGTATGTGATAGAGTGTAAGAAAGTAAACTCTAGATTGATATGGGTAAAACTGAAAGTGGATGGAGAGTGATGGGTGATTATTGGTGCATATGCACCTGGGCATGAGAAGAAAGATCATGAGAGGCAAGTGTTTTGGGAGCAGCTAAGTGAGTGTGTTATTAGTTTTGATGCACGAGACCAGGTTATAGTAATGGGTGATTTGAATGCAAAGGTGAGTAATGTGGCAGTTGAGGGAATAATTGGCGTACATGGGGTGTTCAGTGTTGTAAATGGAAATGGTGAAGAGCTTGTATATTTATGTACTGAGAAAGGACTGGTGATTGGGAATACCTGGTTTAAAAAGAGAGATATACATGAATATACGTATGTAAGTAGGAGAGAAGGCCAGAGAGCGTTATTGGATTACGTGTTAAGTGATAGGTGCGCGAAAGAGAGACTTTTGGATGTTAATGTGCTGAGAGGTGCAACTGGAGGGATGTCTGATTATTACCTTGTGGAGGCGAAGGTGAAGATTTGTAGAGGTTTTCAGAAAAGAGGAGAGAATGTTGGGGTGAAGAGAGTGGTGAGAGGAAGTGAGCTTGGGAATGAGACTTGTGTGAGGAAGTACCAGGAGAGACTGAGTACAGAATGGAAAAAGGTGAGAACAAAGGAGGTAAGGGGAGTGGGGGAGGAATGGGATGTATTTAAGGAAGCAGTGATGGCTTGCGCAAAGGATGCTTGTGGCATGAGAAGCGTGGGAGGTGGGCAGATTAGAAAGGGTAGTGAGTGGTGGGATGAAGAAGTAAGATTATCAGTGGAAGAGAAGAGAGAGGTATTTGGACGATTTTTGCAGGGAAATAATGCAAATGAGTGGGAGATGTATAAAAGAAAGAGGCAGGAGGTCAAGAGAAAGGTGCAAGAGGTGAAAAAGAGGGCAAATGAGAATTGGGGTGAGAGAGTGTCATTAAATCTTAGGGAGAATAAAAAGATGTTCTGGAAGGAGGTGAATAAAGTGCGTAAGACAGGGGAACAAATGGGAACATCAATGGGGGCTAATGGGGAGGTGATGACAAGTAGTGGTAATCTGAGAAGGAGATGAAGTGAGTATTTTGAAGTTTTGTTGAATGTATTTGATGATAGAGTGGCAGATATAGGGTGTTTTGGTCGAGGTGGTGTGCAAAGTGAGAGGGTTAGGGAGAATGATTTGGTAAACAGAGAAGAGGTAGTAAAAGCTTTGCGGAAGATGAAAGCCGGCAAGGCAGCGGGTCTGGATGGTATTACAGTGAAATTTATTTAAAAAAAAAGGGGGTGACTGTATTGTTGACTGGTTGGTAAGGTTATCTAATGTATGTATGACTCATGGTGAGATGCCTGAGTATTGGCGGCATGCTTGCATAGTGCCATTGTACAAAGGTAAAGGGGATAAAAGTGAATGTTCAAATTACAGAGGTATAAGTTTATTGAGTATTCCTGGGAAATTATATGGGAGGGTATTGATTGAGAGGGTGAAGGCATGTACAGAGCATCAGATTGGGGAAGAGCAGTGTGGTTTCAGAAGTGGTAGAGGATGTGTGGATCAGGTGTTTACTTTGAAGAATGTATGTGAGAAATACTTAGAAAAGCAAATGAATTTGTATGTAGCATTTATGGATCTGGAGAAGACATATGATAGAGTTGATAGAGATGCTCTGTGGAAGGTATTAAGAATATATGGTGTGGGAGGTAAGTTGCTAGAAGCAGTGAAAAGTTTTTATCGAGGATGTACGGCATGTGTACGCGTAGGAAGACAGGAAAGTGATTGGTTTGCGGCAGGGGTGCGTGATGTCTCCATGGTTGTTTAATTTGTTTATGGATGGGGTTGTTAGGGAGGTGAATGCAAGAGTTTTGGAGAGAGGGGCAAGTATGCAGTCTGTTGTAAATGAGAGGGCTTGGGAAGTGAGTCAGTTGCTGTTCGCTGATGATACATCGCTGGTGGCTGATTAGGCTGAGAAACTGCAGAAGCTGGTGACTGAGTTTGGTAAATTGTGTGTAAGAAGAGAGCTGAGAGTAAATGTGAATAAGAGCAAGGTTATTAGGTATAGTAGGGTTGAGGGACAAGTCAACTGGGAGGTAAGTTTGAATGGAGAAAAACTGGAGGAAGTGAAGTGTTTTAGATATCTGGGAGTGGATTTAGCAGTGGATGGAACCAAGGAAACGGAAGTGAATCATAGGGTGGGAGAGGGGGTGAAAGTTCTGGGAGCGTTGAAAAATTTATGAAAGTCGAGAACGTTATCTTGGAATGCAAAAATGGGTATTTTTGAAGGAATAGTGGTTCCAACAATGTTATATGGTTGTGAGGCGTGGGCTATAGATAGAATTGTGCGGAGGAGGGTGGATGTGCTGGAAATGAGATGTTTGAGGACAATATGTGGTGTGAGGTGTGAGGTTTGATCGAGTAAGTAATGAAAGGGTAAGAGAGATGTGTGGTAATAAAAAGAGTGTGGTTGAGAGAGCAGAAGAGGGTGTTTTGAATTGGTTTGGTCACATGGAGAGAATGAGTGAGGAAAGATTGACAAAGAGGATATATGTGTCAGAAGTGGAGGGAATGAGGAGAAGTGGGAGACCAAATTGGAGGTGGAAAGATGAAGTGAAAACGATTTTGAGTGATCGGGGCCTGAACATGCAGGAAGGTGAAAGGCGTGCAAGGAATAGAGTGAATTGGAACGATGTTGTGTACCGGGGTCGACGTGCTGTCAATGGATTGAACCTGGACACGTGAAGCGTCTGGGATAAACCATGGAAAGTTTTGTGGGGCCTGGATGTGGAAAGGGAGCTGTGGTTTTGGTGTATTATACATGACAGCTAGAGACTAAGTGTGAACGAATGTGGCCTTTGTTGTCTTCCTGGCGCTACCTCGCGCACATGCTGGGGGAGGAGGTTGTCATTTCAAATGTGTCGGGGTGGCGATGGGAATGAATTTGGGCAGACAGTATGAATTATGTACATTGAGAACTTGAAATCAGAGAGAGAGAGAGAGAGAGAGAGAGAGAGAGAGAGAGAGAGAGAGAGAGAGAGAGAGAGAGAGAGAGAATACGGTAGACGGGATCTTACCGCAGGGCAAGGCTAACGCGTAGTGGTCACCGCATGAAGCTATAGTTGATAAAAATGAATCTTGTGAACTAAGTGTTGTCAAGTGGTATGTGTGTGTGGGTGTGGAGGGACGGTGCGTGTGTGTGGACTGAATGCCACAAGCTCACATGTGGGTAAGGCGGAGAGAGAAGGCAAGAACCCTGGGGCAAAGGAGTCAGGTTCTGCTGCTCACCGAGCAGTCGTCAGGTAGAGGGAGAGAGAGAGTCGATAGGTGGAGGGCGCCCAGGATGTGTGTGTAAATATGTATACGTTGAGATGTATAGGTATGTATATGTGCGTGTGTGGATGTGTATGTATATACATGTGTATGTGGGTGGGTTGGGCCATTCTTTCGTCTGTTTCCTTGCGCTACCTCGCTAACGCAGGAGACAGCGACAAAGTATAATATATAAATAGATAAATAAGTAAATGAATATATATATATATATATATATATATATATATATATATATATATATATATATAT